>NC_054402.1:22011793-22311793 GCF_017976425.1 Toxotes jaculatrix | reverse complement strand
GTGGTCACTATTCAATAATTCTGTTTTATCTCTTATCTGTTTGGTGACATATCTGAAACATCTGGGCTGCAAAAGGCTTATGTTTCTGGACAGTTTTATCAAATTCCTCAAAATAAAATCAGTGTTCAGTTTTACTGGTCAGGCGAATGCTGGAAAGAGTGTAAGTGTATTCCCCAAACAAACTGCGTCTTATGAAATCATAAATGCATTTCCACCTGCTTATTTTTAGGGGTATTTCCAATTTATGCACTTAAAAACTGAGCAGAAATACCAGGAATTGTACAAATTGAGATAAGAGCACACACTTTCAGACAGCCTCTCCTCAAAGGAATTTGTGGTGTTGTACTGAGTTGGACATGAAAAGTTTTGGCAACAGTTCAGTGAAGAATGAAAAAAAAAGAGTTCAAGTTAAGTCAAGACCACACTGTAAAGTGGGCGTGATTGTAGAAATATCCGTTTTGAAAAGTTTAAAAAAATAAATAAATAAATAAAATGTTGCATGCAGCTCCCCTCGATTTGGACAGAGAGTTTAGAGGACAAGCATTTTGTTTGAAGCATACTAAGGCCTTATATTATAACTATAACTGCAGCAAGTTTAATTTTTAGTGGCAGGAACCATCGTGTTAACATACGGGACATGTTATTTGAGAACAGTACTGAACCTGTGTCCATAACATGTCTGGTGGCACAAATTCAGCCCCCAAAAAAGGAGAGTTTAACATTAATTTGAAATCACTATGAATTAATGACAGACAGAATGCGGTTTGTACCACCGCGGAGATGTGGTTTCATGAGCAGGCAGCAAATGTTTCACACACGCACAGTGGGATGGATGTATCAGTCCCTACAGTGTGATCAATTGGTGGTCCACAGCAGAGAATTGATTAATCCCATGCTGAATAGAGCAAGTGCAAGTGTGTGTGTGTGATAGAGTCGTTATTGATATCATATGGTTGCCTGCTGCTCAGATCAATAGCTGTTTCTCTTCATAAAGTTGTTTTGACCGCATGTGCCATATGAATCGCATCTATACGCCACCCCAGCCTCAGTCTATACACTCCTCTCACACATATGGGGACAAAAGCAGCCAACACTTATAAAAGTGTGGTATTTCTTCTCGAAAATTAAATCCTCACTCTTCATTACTAAACCGGCTCCACAAACACCAAGGCATGTTTTCCATTATAACGCCATTGTCTAAGGATTGTGACTCATATAGGACTTACATGGTCTGAGGTTTAACGTAGCAAGTTCAGATGTGTGTATAAACCCTGTGGTCCTCTCCTGAGCTTTGACCTCACAACCCCCGATCATTCATTCACTCCCAACTATATAAAGACCCGACTGTCAGCTCCTTCCTCACTTTGCTTTCTGTCCTCCACCTCTGCTCCCTTGGCTAGTTGGGGCTGGAGGGGGTTCTTGACATGCCAACACCCTGAAAGCCACATTCAATCTAGTCACCTGAATCGTACATGCAAACATGCGCGCACGCACACACACACACACACACACACCTCTTGTACTCTTGTCCTGCCTCAGTGGAAAGCCCTCTTACCCCCTGCAGTCACTTCTAATCACCTCGTTTTCAGCTGTGGAGTAAAGGAGAGGGAGACAGAGATGGAGACAGGAAGAGAGACAGATGCTGGTACTGTTTTTTTTAAGGATTATGGGATTTCTTTTTTTAGGTTTTGCTTTTTAAAATATTTCTTGACATTGCAAGATGCGATTTTTTAATAATTCCACAGTTTTTTCATGGCACTGCACTTATTTACAGCGTAGGACCACTGAGCACAATGCAACCTCACCCTGTTCATAACACAAGCAAATAATTGTGGGATTCCATGTGAGGTGAGATGAAAAAAAAAGGGAGGGACCGAAAGGTAAAACATTTCAACTTTATCCAAATGAGGACAAGATTCACCGGGCACAGTGAAGATTACATGTGCAAACAAAACAAAACTGCACAAAGTCACACCAGTTACTGCAGAAAGTCATTGGTTGCTTATTTACACCATGTTTGCAAATTAGCAAGCTACTCACTAATGACACATCCACAGTGACAAGTGAGAAGAAGCAGGGGTGAGTCACTCACTTTGTTTCTTCTAGTGGGTCTTCACCATTGAATAAAAAATATATTGATATTGAAGCTCTCTGACATTGTGTTACCAGGCATCTGCAGTGTGTGTTGCTGTTAGAGAATAACAGCTGCATTAAGGTATCTACATGTCTGAAGTATTTCTTGATAAAATACTTGAAATACTAAAACTTAAAATTTCATTCTGAAATTATGGGCATAATAACATAATATGAATCATAATATGAGTCTGGTGTAGCATGAATTGATGAGATTACTGGTGTTTTTATAAAGGTAGAAACAGCAGTGATGTATTGATGCCTTGAGTAAAAATGGTGTTTATTAATATGAAAATATGTCAGATTGATATTTTGATATGATTTTTATGTACATTCCACCCCGGAGACTTTGTGCAGTTTTTATGCCGCTCAGCAATATTGCCTGTGAAACACAGCCAATAATGTGTCGCTGAAAGAAACTCGAAGCAAATAAACAGACAAAGGCAGAGGGAAGAAGGAGGAAAGAGTAAAATGAGGGTAAAGGTATCTACAAGGACATGAACACGGGGAGCTACAGAAACATCTGGCTGAGATATTAGACCCCTGCTGACCCGTCACTCGGCCAAAGCTAAGAGATGGATAACCCCGAGCTGGCCCTGAGTCAAACACAGAACACACACTTACATCCTCAGTTAGCTCTCTCTGTACCGAAAAGCGTCATCCAGCCAAGCAACATATCTGGTGGGTCCACATCCACATCGCGTGCTTACACACTTATAACATACACCGGTTTGCTGTCACACACACACGCAATGTTGTTGCAATCCACAGGCGTTTCTATAAAGTTTCTTAAACTTTACTATTCTTTTTACCACTTCTCCATATCTGTTTTCATCCGTCCGTTGTTTCCCCTCCCATCAGCAGCTCCAGCTATGCGCTGTACAAACATGGCGCTGAAAAGCCATCCATCACCTCCTGCCTCCACCCCCCGACCCCTCCCACCCCCACTTCCAACCTCTCTTTCCTGTAGTTATGATTGGAACAAAGCAGAGAATTCTTGGGGTGCAAATGGCTGGAGAGGAGAATGTGGAATGTAATTTGAGGGGATCTGCTTCCTGTGCTTCTCGCTCTCAATAGGGGGAAAAAGTGAGAATAAGTAGGGTGGAAGAAATAAGGAGATGAGAAGGAAGGACCCGAGGATCAGTCCGAGGTGGAACGTTTATCGGTCAATATTGGTCCGATAAAGTCAGTCCGATAAAGTCAGAGAGCTTTATGCTTTCATTGTATGACACTTTATAGTGTCATACAATATCATGTTTTTTTCATTGTCACGTGTTTGGAACAGTCTGCCACCACTGGCCTTTATCAACATGGACTCATACTTCTCATTCCTAATGATTTAACAGTTCATTTAATCACAGCAATTTAGCTCTTCATCCATCAAGGCCGCTCTGACAGACAGTGATGAAGTATGAGATGTCTGTCACTGCCGCTGCCAAGATCAAACTGTGGTTGAAGTTGATAGATCAATCTAGCTGTGAGTTGGATGGGGGGAATATGTTGTTTTCACACCGGGCCTGTCAAGCCGGCGCAGCCCAGGGGCGAAGCTGGTGACGTATTCACACTGGCGTCCGGGCCCCGGGGCTATAGCCTCAACCTGTGCTGACCCGGGCTCCTGTCAGACTTCTGACAACAGAAAATGACACAGCTGCCACGGTAAGAGTTCTCATTTAATAAGGTTTGAATTCAGGGCATTCCACAGATATGGGATGGGTTGCCAGAAAATGTGGTACAGGGACTGGGATGTGGTTTTGAGGGGAACATCTCCACAACTGTTAAATGGATTGTGAAGAACTTTGGTATAGATGTTCATGTTCCCCCTCAGGGTGAATTGTAATCCTTTTTAGAGATCCTTTAATGTTTCTTCTAGCGCCATCACCAAGTCAGAATTTAAAATTTTCCATCCTTTATGACCAAACACCTCCAAAACATTCCCATCAGCCTCAGCTGTCCTTTGTATTTAGCCCTAACTAGCATATTCTAGCATGATTAAATGCTAAACCAAGATCATCAGCCTGGTAAATATTATACCTGCTTAACATCAGCATGTTAGCATTGTCACTTTGAGTATGTTATTATGCCAACGTTAGCATTTAGCCCACTGCACCCCTCAAACCACAGACTCACGAGACTGCACTAGCATTTCTAAAGCACCTGAAACTTAAAGAAAAAAAAATCCCCAAATAGCTATTGAATGTTTTAAAACCACAAGTGTTTTTCTTGCAGCCCTTGGTAATTGTCATGAGCAGCTCTGATTTGCCAGACTTTGCACTGATTGTTGTTTTTTTTAGCTGCAGGAGACTCCTGGGTAGCTTACATAGCAATGGCCAACCTGAAGAGGAACTTAACCTTTAAAATGTTACACATCTACTGAACCTGGGGGAATACTTGGTAGTATTTAACTCTCCCCCAATCAGTATAACAGACCTAATGGGAAAAAGTCATGTGGCCGACCTTGGGGCCAGACTGTGTTGCAATACTTTTAAAAAACACAAGTGAAATCTATTCGCCTCAATGTCTGGGGCTGCGCTCAATAACCACACTATAACTCTGGGCCACAAAAGCGGTAAAAAACATAAAAAGCATTACAGGATATGCATTTAGCAGCGCTCTCCAGTCTGAACGGCAGCCATTGCGGACAGGCTATCCATCCTGTGTTTGCCGAGGCTGCATTAGTGTAATAAGACAAGGTCGCTATCACATTCCCCGCAGTCAATTCCCGTTGTGAGTGTCCCCTGGCCAGAGAAGGACAGCTGCCAAAGCTTCTCATCCAGCAGCTGCTCGTGTGTCCCGGACCATGCATGACGGAATCGGACGGTTGTTGTAAAGAGTGGGAGGCAGACTGAGTTACCAGGCTGGAAGACATCGCCTGTAAAATCACAGCGGGCCTTTGGCTTTTTCACACACTCTATATGCTGTACATACTCCATCAGCTCTTTGGCTGGGAGAGACAGAGTGTGTTGTGTGTGTGTCTCTGGTGGTTGAGTGGTGGAAAGGATGATACAATGTGTGTGTGTCTGTGCATTCATCCATGTATGCCTGTGTATGTGAAAAGCAGGGTGGGAGTTTTACTCTACACATACACACATCCACTCGCTGTCTCACTTTTCTCTCCTCTATCTCTCTCTCTCTCCCGTCCGGGTTCTCCTGTCGGGGAGGCTGACAGATCCGACCTGGCACTTTGGACTTAGTGTTTTTCAAAGCACAAGACAACTTAGCAGGTTGCGTCGCTGGAGCATGACCCAGAAAGGCGTAAAACATAAAACACAGGCTTTCAAAGCCCTTTGTCGTCTCAGTTTGTCCATTTCTATGACCCTCTTGTTCCTTATTTCTGCCTCTTCTCCTCTTCTGCAGCTTAATGAGGTGAGGAAAAGTCAGAATGTGTAAGCTGGACCTTGTCGTGTGCGTGTGTGTGTTGGCGATGTGTGCACGTAAGGTGAAATACAGCGGCAGAGTGCCTGTTATGACAGGGTAACAAGTGAGACAGGCCAGAAGCAACTAGTCATAGAGAGAAAGGAACACATGCACACTGCTGCTCTGACACACACCTACAGCACATGACTAATTCAAGTCACATGCCAACTTGAACCACGCACACACATAACAGCAATAAATAAGCACGAACAGAGGGATTTTTAGGAACAGAGTTGGAGCTTTTTCTAATGAGAAAGCCAATACTCTGGCTCCAAACCCAACAGGGGACTGAAATATGTTATTGAGCTTTCCAGACGGGATAAAGGAGATGGAAAGTTGACCCAAAAGGGTAGGAGAAATGTGTCGCCACAGCCAAATGTCTAGGTAAAGAAAATGAATCATAAATTGTGTCGCTAACCGCACCGTAAGGACGTGTTTGAGTGCACACATCAACGCTTGAGCTGCCTCGTAAAGACAGGTAATTTTGAGTGACAAGCAGTTCAACACATCACCGAAATGCACGTCAGTGCTCAATATCAATTAGAGGGAATCCTGAACAGAGACAAATGAAGACGTACATGTGAACAGTATCAACAGGACTCATTAGCCCCCCACCCCCCAACCCCCCGCCCACAAACTGTGGCTACTCCGCGATCTGAAATGGCCACCATGCACAGGTGAAAGTCAGGGGCCTAATGAGAAGTGAAGGGTAAATAAACTCCCACAGTTGTGAGATAGGACAGACCCACCAAACCACCGCTTTGGCTCCTCTTTCAGTGCGAAGCTTATCGTGAGGAGGGTGACTAACAAATGCAATCTGTCATCGAGTGTAATGGCTTCCTGCAGTTGCTCATCACATACCAACAAGCTTGAAAAGACCCTAATGAAGAAACGAAGATCTGATGATGGAAATGATAACTTGTCAGGCATTAAGTGACACACACACACAGACAGGCAGTACTCCTACACATGTGCATACACTTCTCTAAATGCTAAATGTGCACCCTCTCCCAACATACACACTCATGCCCATGTATTTCAGATGTCATTGGCCCTGACGGGGCGGACGTGAGTCAGGATGAGACTAGGCAGAGTAGCTGGCGCTCCCCTTCACAGAGCAGTGGAGGAATGTCAGGCTAAATAAACAGGGTGTCTGCTGGAGAACTGAAGCAGCCCTCCCAACTCCTCTACACTCCCTACACCGACGGAGGGATGGAGGGGTGGAGGAGGCACAGAAAGGCACTTAACACTAAACAGCACTTCATATGCACACATACACATGTCTGGGAACATGTAGCTATACAAGGGTTTGAGCGATATGGGTTTTGAAGGCAGACTCGTTTTACACTTACAAGATGTTAACATCTTTTATATTTGACCATTTTTTTTAGTCCAAAAAGGTTTCCCACATTTCAGCCTCAGCTTTTTAGATTATCATGAGACGCTCTATTTTATTGATTCACAGACTGATGACATAAAGACACAGATATGACACAATGATTTACTTGTCTCAATACAATGTAAAACATATTTTTATGATTCTGTTTATTTTTTGCTGGTGTGTGTCTGTTTCTGTGTACTTGACCTTTGTCTAATCTCTGTGTTTTTTTCTGCCAGTGGTCCAGTGTGCTTTACATGTTTATTTTAGATGTTTGTGTCATGTGTTTTTTTGTATTATAAGCTTAGAGTTGATTGAATTACTTGATAATGCTGCACAGTGTTGTCCTGCCTACATGTTGTCTTTATCAGCATTAACACTGCTTTATTACTGCTCTGTATGCTTATACCCTGTTTCAATAACACTAACATGCTTTGTTTTGTTTTTGTGGGTTTATCAGAGCTCTCTGCTGAAAACAGCTGCCTGCTGCGACTGGAAACAAGGTTGATGAGAGCAGTTTTCTGGCCTGAAAACCATAACAATAAGCTAAAATAAGCAAAAAGGCTCAGAGGCCTCAGGAAAACAACATAGTTGGGATATGATTCTTTGTGGGATTGTCACTTTGAACAACACCTTTCACATTACACACAGTCATTTGGTCCATTGTTAATAAAAAAAACAACAACAAACAATGATTAGAACAGCTTTAAGATTTTCTTTTCTTTTTTAGAGGGGCTATAGAAGATCTGTCCAGGGACCACTGATGTAAACTAGAAATACATGTAGCTTTAGCAGAATAATGATATCAGCAGGGATAGAGATGACCTCAGTACACAAATACATGATTGACTTGAGAAATATGCGGGAAATGTGTATTTACAGTTGGTCGTACAGAGCTTTGCCTACACCATCCTGTCTTCTCTCACTGCACGGGATTATGCAGGGGCTCAAACCAGAGCTCCAGAACTATTTCTACATTCAGATGCATCAGCACCACCATATATCATCCTGTGGTTTACAGAGCACATAAAGGAAGATGGCAGCTGCCCAGTGAAAACATACAGTTGCACATATCAAACACACATCTCAAACACGGGGCCTGTGTATTGTCCTGAGCCACTGGCTGAAACTGAGTTATGTTACAGGGAGAAAGTGAAAAACAGAGCAGTGATATTTTTATGTGGGAATATGTCAGTTCATCGTCACTTGACAAGAACCTCTGTATGTATGCCTTAATGCAGCTGTGTTTACACATATATTCGATAGCACTGGAGGCATGTGTATGCTTCGTATGTATGGGTTATCGGTGTGTCTTCAGGTCCTGGGGGTCCCTACTTTCTCTCTATTCGACTCCCACATGACTGACTCTCTCGCCCTCGCTTCTGCTTTGTGTCTCTCTGCCACAAACTGACATATTTAGGTAAAGTCGTGACTAATCGTCTGCTTGAAACATTAGCTGAAAGGGTGTAAAAGCTCATAGCAGAAACACAAGGACGGGGGAAATGAGGGAATTCGTCGGAGCATCGGTAACAGAGAGTTATATTTGGATTTAGTGTTAAGACAGGGTGAGTGTTGTTTCCCTCCCTGCTGTTAAGTGCTCAGTAAGTACGTAGACTTCATATTGAAAATTGTTTCAGCTCAGACATGTCAGCCTTAACCTAAATGACTGATCTTTATTCTTTTATAATTTAATGTTTTCAGTGCTTTGTTTTGCTTTGGGAATTCTGTACTTACACAGTATATGGTAATTCCAATAATGCAAATTTGAAAATGGATCAAAAACAGATTCAGCTTTTTATATTCTATTCATTGATGTTTTGTCCAAAGCAACATGTTTCTTTTTCTTCACATATACACAACTCAGGAGCAACTTTGAGTTATTGTGCCTCACACCTTAACAAGTGGACAGAGGGGAGGTCTTCAGAAATCATTAGAGATGTTGACACACACAGACCCGAGTACAGTGGCAATAAGACCCCACGTGACCTGATTAGACTGGGTAGGCAGACTCAGGTGCAGGGTTGGGGCTCTGAGGGACCATCAGCGTGACAATTTCAGGTATAACATCTAAATGATACTAATTATGTAAAGTTACTGCTTGAAAAAAAAAACCTAGCTAAACACAAGGTCCAACTTTCTTTCTTTTAATTGTTACCTACAATACTCTGACAAAGGACATATCAGGGACAGTTCTTTTCGACGTCTCTGCTTCATGTCTTGCTCCTTTCAGTTCAAATATTTCACACTGTCTTTAAATACAACAATTTATTTCAAAGGCTTGGGTTAAAAGGTCAAGTTCTGAAGTAGAAGAGATGAGTGTAATAAAAAAAAAAATCTCTGGACTTCAACTTTATTGAAGCATAATGAATGCAAAGTACCCCCAACACACACACCTACATACACACACACACACACAGCTAAATTAAGTCATCACTTCCACTTTGCCTGTGACACATCTTCATGACAGTAAACCCCAGGACAGGGGGTGAGGCAGGAACATCCTTGAAGCGCACTTTCAGCAGCCTGGAATGAGCAGATAAGCGAAAGTAAGTCCGCTAAAAGTGAGATATGGGAAGAGTTGACATGTAACCCGAGCGTGCTTCTCTTAAGAGCCCCGCTGGATCACTGCCCCGGGGCTGCATACAACAAAGTGAATGGGAGAATCCTAATGAAGCTGTGAGGACTCAATCAATACCAGCTGGGGATTGGGGGTGAGGGGGGTCTGCAAGGACACAGGAGAGAAGAGGAGAGAGGAAGATGTATGAGGAAGGTACAGTCGGGGAAGAAAGAAGAGGGATGGATGGTGGGGGAGAAAAAGAGGGAGTAAGCAGGAAGGAAACAACATGAGGCAGGAAGAAAAACTGAGCAGAATAAAGGATCGACTATGATACAGAGGCAGGAATAGAAAGAAAGGTGAAGGATTGGGAAATAGGAGGAAAGAAAGTGAATGGGTGAGGACAGAAATAAATAGAGAGATAGAAAGTGACAAAATAGAAAAAAAATGAATGAGGAAGGGAGGGATAAGGGATAAAGGATAAAGGAGAGGGGGGAGAAAAAATAGAGGAAAAGATGACGAGGCAGGAAAAGAGAACCGAAAAGGTAGATAGATAGATAGATAGATAGATAGATAGATAGATAGATAGATAGACAGACAGACTGACAGACAGACAGAGAAAGAGAGAGGGAGAGAGAAGTAGAGGAAAGAGACTGCGTCGGAGAGACGAGTGTGAGTCTAAATCGAAAACACTTAGAGAAAGCTCATTGATTGTGGTCACGGCTGGCTGGTCCCTTCTATTTGGTTAGTCATCTATTTCTCCTGTATGCTGAGATCAAGCCTTTCTGCTCCTCCTCCTCCTCCTCCTCTTTTATCTCTCCATCAGAGATGACTGGACCAACTAGACCTGCAACCTTCTCATGGAGAGGAGAGCAAACTTATAATTACTGCCTCAAACTTTCTATTAGCGATTCCCACCAGATCAGCAGGGGCCAGTGGGAGGTTAACGAATCGGTCGACGTGAGTACTGTCCGTGTGATCTGTCAAGCAGCCAAACATACAGACTCATGTACTCACACATACACAAGCACACGAGGGAATGTTGACCCTTCATTTACATAAAACCTAGTTAGTGCTTAATATTATTTCTGTATTTTTCCTGATGGAAATAATAATCTGGGGCAAAGTGTGTTATTTGGAATTTTGACTGTGCCCAAACTGAAAACACCAAAAAACATGGTTTCAAATCATAAGTATTAAGTAAAACATTTGCGACCAAAAAAGCAACAATCACACTTAAAGTTAGGTGAAACAAATAATCTTGCTCATGAAAATTAAAAATAGTTTGAAGTTATAATCCCAGTTAAAAAGGTGCTTTAATTTCCTCAGCAGACCTGCTCACTTTGAAGAGTAACTTTGCACCTGTAACCACGCCCAGCAGTAATGTCACACAGACACACACCGTCTATCACTGTAGCAAGGAAAGAAGTTAAATTACTGAAGTTCAGCAAAATCAAGATTTATAGCTATTTAAACCTGAGAGAAGACCAGAAACCCACAAATACACATGCATCAAGCCAAATAACCAGCATGACTCTAAATGTGGCAAACTGTCATCATGTAAAATCCCACAGGTTTTCAGAACCTCTATAGATGTAGGTCAGTCAAACCCCATCACACAACACACACATTCACAAGAATTCATAACCTTTTTCCATTAACTATTATTTTGGTAACACAAAAATACCCGAAACAGACAAAACTGACCTTGAAAGCAGGTCAATGATCTTCCACCACTGTTGTTAAAAAAAAAAAAAAAAAAAAGCTTTTTAGAAGAGCATGTCGTTGGCTCCATACCAGGCTATGTCTTGCTAAGATGGACATTTTTCACAGTGCAAGCATGAGCAATCACAAATTAGAACAGAGAAGGAAAATCAATTATGAGAGCGAGAACGTTTCAAAACATCCATGGATCCTGGGGGGCCTGTTCTGTTGCCTCCATTCAGCAAAAGTTCATAAAGGCAGACTGGGATCAAAGCAGTGTGGTCAGCTGTATCCCATCATGAAATCATCCAATTAACATCAATAAGGCCCCGTGATCGAGAAGAAGGAAGGAACGGATGGGAAGAGGGGTGTCGGAGAGCTAGACATAAAACTGAGGAATGAGAGAAGACAAGAAATGTTAACTGTCCGAGCACAGCGATGAAAAACTGTCTGCAAATACAGTTATAATAGAAGTGGGACAAAGGGAGAAAGAAATTGAAAGAGAGTGGCGATCGATAGAGAAAGAAGCTGCAAGATTAGAGAAGAGACTGGATGGAGGAGGAGGAGAAATTCAGCAAGGTCAACAAAGACGAAGAGGCAGGAGAGAGAGTGAGTCAGAGAAGGAGAGGGGATTAGAAAGAGAGTGGGCGAGCACACACAGTGCATCACCTGATAACAACACCAAAGAAAATCCAAAACTGTACTTTCAGGTATGAGAGGCCAGAAAAAAGAAAAAAAAAAGAGTCAGACTTGGTTTTTATTGCAAAAGAAAATTGAAGTGGCAGCTATTGAAGTCTATCAATTACAGATTCCATCATGACTTGACAAGGTTGAGTTACTACTGCTGTTGGAACGTACTCTCACACACACACACACACACACACACACACACACACACACACACAGACACACATTGTGGATGAGCCTCGACACCTTACTGCTGCCCCCCTTCATACTAATAAGCCTTTTGATCCCAGCTGAACAGATACACATCCATAAACCCATGATTCTGTGTCATGTGGTTATCGAGGTACTCAGCCATCTGAGCCATGAATAAATCACGTGTAAAGGGTGTGTGTTTGTGTGTGTGTGTGTATGTGTGTGTTTGTGTGTGTCTAACCTCTGTGGGCAAAAACTCGTGAAATCCTTCCTTCTAACCCGCGTTACTGGGCAATTAAACAGGCACCACAGACATGAGGAAATAGGATTAGAAAGTGCACACACACACACACACACACACACACACACACACACACGCACACACACACACAGTATCCATCTGGAAGAAGCAGCTCAGCTAAAATCACATACTATATATTGTATAACATCCACTCTTCCATTAGTAAAGCACACAAGATACTGTACGTCCTCGTCCCTGAGATCAGGTCTTAGTTCTCCTGGGGCCTTCCTGCTGTAGGTTTTACACATTTTCTATGTAACTCATTTGCGTGTGTCTCTCTGAATGTAACCGTATGTGCATTAATGGCGCCACAAAACTGCGCTTGCCACAGTGCATTAGCACGGCTTGTGGCGTGTTAACACCCGGTGTTTTGGCATTAAGTGTCGATGAGAGATGATACAGCTAATACGTGTTTATGTTCTGTCAGACAGCTTGTTCTGTGAAAGAGTGTGTGTGTGTGAGAGAGAGTGAATGAGTAAGAAGGGCGTGAAAGTCCTCCATCCAAACTATGTCAGCTATTTAATTCTGTTCCTCAGAGAGCCAGGGCATCTGTCAAACAGAGACTTCAGCTGTCCTCTGCTTCTCAAGCTTTCCCAGAATCCCCGCCTGTGTCTCTTTGTACCCTGCTAGATCTGCTCAGTGTTGGGAATTATCACTTTACAGAGTAACACATTACAGTAATGTGAATTCTTTTTTCAGCCACAAGCCTGTGTATTTGAAATTCAGTTATTACTTTACAGTTATCAATCCCCGTATCACCGCTCCTTTTATGTGGAAAATTTGGGGTCAGCTTCTTTGTTGCCAATACACAAGTTGGATGGTAGAGTTGATATGAGTGTTGCCATCTTACTTTCATGTTAGATTTGGCTACTTTAAAGACCCCTTTTAGCAACTTTTTTCAAAAAGCACCTAGAGACACATCTAGCAGCTTTTTGGGCAGATTTTAATTCCTTTCCCTTGAAACGAGTATTTGTCTAGGGAACTCCTTCTCCTTTGTTTTTGTTGTTATGGAGTTTATTCCAGTGTCTCCTCTCTATTTATAAATCTTCAGTTCCACAGTCTGCTCAACAACACCTTCATATTGATATCAGCTCAAAGCAAAACTAGTTATTGTCTGCTAAATTTAGCTGGATCTCATTTTTTAACTTTTTAAAAAAATATTATTATTAGTTTCTCTAGCCAAATATAACATTATCTTATGTTATGAGTTGGTAACACTGGTTCACTCAGTGGAGAGACTGGTCCGATCATGTGGTGAAGTCAGAGTGATCGTAAACGCCAAACCAACCTTACCCCAAACTGGTATCACTGAGGTTTCAGCCCATAACCTCAATCTATCCCCTAACCCCGACCACAGACGGCAGCATTACAGGAAACACTGATCAAAGAGTCTGAGAACTGAGGACAGGACTTCCACAGTGCTACTAAATATTACCTCTGATTTGTAGGCTGGTTTGAATGTAATCACTTTTTCAGTGAGTAATCATGAGTAACTCATTACAAGGAACTTGCTAGCGAGCTGGAAGTTCTGTCACCATCTACTTACTGCAAAACTTGTGTGAGAGTGAAAAATATCTACTGGACATTCAAAGTCCTGCACGTGTTTCAGTTCAGGGTGGCTGCAGGTTTACTGACACCCACAGACATGCCGTGTCCACTTGAACATAATAATTCCTTCAAGCCAGTTAAGTTTACAAAGGCCAAATCTTGTCATGGTTCCATTGTGAAGGAAACATGTGCAGTGTTAACTCCTGTGTGTGTTTGGACATGTATGTACAACATCACCTTCCCATACTCTTAATTCACTCGCCATATTAGCCTGATGTGTATGTCTATGTTAATGGTGTTATGTCTAATAACAGTGATTTGTTATGATGGGGCTGTAAACTGTGGGCTGACAGAGGAAGAGGGGGGAGGGGGGAGCAGGGGAGAGACAGAGAGAGAGAGTTTGAGTGTGTGTGAGAGAGCAGTGCATGAGCATCCACGCCTGTCCTTTTGGGAAAATCTGCTTGTCTGTGTGTGTGTGTGTGTGTGGCTTGTGACCGGAGTGACAGGCGGATGACTCACCATCAGGAGACGACAGGGTCAGGACACATCTATCGGGGGATGATGACTTCATTACCTCTTGAAAGATAGATGGAAACATCGCTCCATCTCTTCCTCCACCCCGGGAAGCGTGTGGACCTCTTCAAGGAGCAAACAGAGGAGGAATCATTGAATCATACTAATTATAATACTGCATTTTTTTGACCTATGCTGGGGGCTCTGCAGGGCGTGCTTTTGTTTGCCATAGCCATTGATTCACTCTCATTGTTTTGCACCCCCTCCACACACACACCTCTTTTAGCAGGGACAGGGAAAACAAGAGCAATGGATTTGTAATAATTCAAAAACAGCGCCATAGATTTTTGCTGTAAAGCCAAGCTCACTGGCAGAATTGAGACTTATTGATCTTATACCCATGGCGCTTCTCATTGGCATCAACAACAGAAAAGAGCATCAGAATTTATTTTGTGGGGGGGGGGCAACAAGCCATGCAGAGCTGCACCATTATTCCATCTCTTTATTTCTCACTTTTACTTTCCTTCTATTTGCCTCCTTCGCTCTTTTTGCCATTTGGTACCTCATTCATATTTTACCCTGACATTTCTATCTCGCCTACATAAAATCAGTTTTACACTTTTTTCTTACCAGCATAGAACAGTGGAGCAGTATCTTTGCTTTCTTACATGTACTCTTGAAAGAATTTATAAAAAATTAGCAACAATCCTCTTGTGTGTGGTGAAATCAGTCCATTTCAATGTAATAGCAGCGATTAGTGACGTCCTGGATATTATTAGAATGCTTCATCAAAAAGAAGAAAACAACAATGAAATACAAATATTGACAAAGCAATAATATATATGTCCTGGGAGCCTAAAATGTCAACAGTAGGAACAATGAATGAATTGAGGTATTTTGCCAAAGAGAAAACCCCTCAAAGAAACAGTAATCAACAGTGATTACACCGCTCCAAGTTCAAGGTGAGTCAGACACAGCTGAAACTATCGAGCATGTAACGTGGAAATGATTTCAGAGTGAAGGCGCTGCTGTCTCTCGGAGAGTGGCAGACTCATTAAGGTGCTGTCTCTGCTTTGTTAACTCTAGACTGAAATAGACCCATTAACCTGCTGGTTTGATGGGAGATTATTGCTTTTGAGAGTTCTCACGTTCTCTCTTTCATTTGACCTTGAATGGATTTATACTTATCTAATTCTCTTTTTCAATTAGGGACTGTCTCCACATGAAACGCTGTTGTGGAAGGTGATACTTCCTTCTCCTTGAAAAACTAAACAGGGCTACAGATGTTCAGCAGAAATGCAGAGATGACAGATTTTTGTCTTTTTGTCTTTATCACAGCAACCCACTACAACATGTCCGGCTTTGCCCTTTATGTACTGTAGCACTTGATAATCTTTGTTTTTAACACATCAGTCTTGTGTTCTGAGCCTTTGTTGTGATGCTGATGTATTCATCCTCCTCACTCCGCCCACAGTGATAGAAGTGAACTTTTGTCTGAGTGCGGTGTTGTTGAGAAAGCCATCTGTGGCGGTTCCTCACCAAGGTGGGAGTTCTTCTGATGTGTTTTCTAGGCCCACATTGGTGTGAAAGTACCACAGAGCCTCAGTGTGTCAGAGTCTCTCTGCATTGTATTTTGAATGCTTAAAGGACGGGTTATGTGTGACAGAGGTTCAGCCCCTGCCTACATAATCACCTCCATCGAACTGGCCTATTGGTTCATGAAGCAGGCATAACCGTCAGACTGTCCGACACAGTTTGTGATATTGCAATGCCAACAATTGGACGAGACCTTCATTTGAAGCACACTGACAATTTAATTCTTCCCAGACCTTCCTCCAAGTTTGAGGAAGACAACCGAGCATCAGAAATACACAATGCTGTATTCTTTTTATTTTTAATTAAACTTCAAATATCTAATTTCTGTTTAATGCATGGCCAACAACCTATTAAGATTTTGATCCCATCTCTTCTGTGCCACCTTTAGAAACACATGTGAGGTCAGTTAGTGACAAGGAATGTGCAGGGAATCCGAGTTAGCCTTCTCACTCCCTCTGTCTCTTCGGATCTCTCCCCTCGCTTGTCACTGTCTGGCTCTGTGAGAATGAAATCACGGCGGCTGTATTGGCTTTCTGGAACACTCCTCTGCTCCAAATGGGAAGGTCACCCACAACGCGGACAAGAGAGATTCAATTTAAAATCTGTACAGCTCACTGAGGAACGCTCACCCTGTGCGAGTGTATGTGTGTGTGAGAGAGACTGACATGCACCCTTCCTCATGACCCACAGAAAGCCATCAACGCAATGCAATCTCCTCACATCAGAATTTGACACCACAGCTATGGTATATTCAGTCATACCAACACAACTGCAATGATGTTAGTGAAACTCTTGAAGTGCTATTTTAGACTGCAGAAATCAACTTCCTTGTTATTCGTAAACGAACGCTGAATTCTAACGCACCGCACACTCATACACACATACACCCTTCCACAGGGCCCAGAGCGGCGCCGTCCGGAGCTGTGGTGGAACAGGTAATGTCGCCCATGGGCTGTATGCTCAACCCACCGGGGGCCAATAGGGAGATTGTCCCTCTCGGCCAGGAACCTGCCCACAAAGACAGGAAGTGGAACCCTTCCACCTGATACCGCAGCACTGCAGTGCCCCAGGGGAGAAACATTTCAGTGTGACGCCCATGATGGATTAGCTGCTATTCCCAAAATGTGTTTACCTAGGCGCGCACAGACGGTTAGCAGCAGGCTGCTCCACATACAATGGAAGCAAACAAGGCAGAGTGTAGCAGAGGCTGTACAGCATATAAGGCCATGCTTCAGGAAAAAAGAAAAAAAAAAGTTGCAAGTGAACCGGTGCTAAGGCACGGGAAGGAGTGGGAGGCTTTGGAGTCATTACTCATTGTTGTGCTTTGTCAAATGAGATTAACCCTTTCATCTATTCAAGCCGAGCAGCCACGGAGCAGTTCTCACTCCAGTGACAGCCCGGCTCGTTCTCCTTTCTTCTCTCCCTTTCTTTGATGCAGTTCCAGACCAGCAAACAAACTCACCAAGTCCTTTCATCAGGCAGCAGCGTACCATAAAAAATGACTGGTGCGGCCTGTACAGCAGCAGGCTGAACTACATTCAGAATCATGGGTCAACACAGGACCCTTGTCACGGGTCAAACCCAACTCCCCCTCCACCGTGTCTGACCCGTCACTCAAACTATGAGCTGTCTAATGAAAATACACGGATGAAAAATAATTATTGGAATCCTACAGCAAAACATTCATGGATGCTATGGATGGATGCTTACTGTACAAAGTGAATACTGTATTGATGCTGTAGGTGTAGCACATATATTTAGAAAGATCCCCTCAAAAAAAAACTTCATATCACACAGCTACTTCAAAATGCAGCAGAACAGAGTAGCATGGGGTCTATTCAGAGCTGTATAACACATCCTGACAGCACCATATGTTATGGCAGCCAGAAAAATATGACAATATAAAATGAGATTAAATGTACTTTAATAATTTGAGTCATCACTCACGACAGTGTCACACTTGTGAAGTGATGCCATTGGTTGAAAACTGCATTTGACCTTGATTATTTAGTTTATACTAGAGAGGCTGACCCACACCTTCCTGCCACATAATGACAAGGTTTGGCCATTATCATAATGTCCCACAGTATTTCAAAATACTATGGGACATTTTATCATAATATTGTGAGATATTAAGTATATTAAGTGAGATATAAGTATAACTCAGGCTGCTCACAATTAAATAAAGATACTGCAGGTGTTGCACTGCTGTAACAGTAAGTAAAGGCACAAAAAAACTATGTAGTGAGAGGCAGACAATGTAAGAATATTGCCAGAATAATGTAATGTCTAGTAAAGTTTTCAGTAGAGTGCCAAGTCTGTTAGCGTAACTCCAGGTCTTCACAAGCAGGTCAGGAAAGCTGGACATTTCAACATTTTCCTTTCAAAGTTGAGTTTATAGAGTGTTTTAACAGTTTTTTAAGAGGTCTGGAATCAAGTGTCACATAAGACAAAGTCTCACAGGTTTCAGGTTCAACTCAAATCTCATTTTTGTTATTTCTGAGTCTGATTCAAGTCCAAGTTTCAACACACTGAACTATAGCACTAAAAAATATGTTATTGCATAGGCACTATTATGCAGTTCACACGAACAGTCACGTGACACTTGCTACTGGAGCAGCAAGTGTCACTTAAGTACATACCTGTAGTTGTAGCCTATATATAGCCATACTGGATTATACAATCAAATATTATGTCTGAAACTTCACGGGAGGTGAATGGAGTCTCATTTGTGTTGTTCAAAATAATTCAATGGAAAGGCCAAATGTATTATATTTCTGAAAAGTAGTTCAAAAACCATTCACAGTGGTGTCTGTGGATTATCCTTCTTAACCAGTAAATTGTTTCTGGAAGTTCTTTTGAACCCCCACGAACAAAATTCACCAACATTGTACTGGGTTGGTGGCCAAAATCTTATAGGTGGACATCTCAGAACAACTGCAGATAAATCCAGAATTATCAACATGTCTAAAAAAAAAAATCACTGGAGGTAAGTGAGAACATGTCCAAGTGTGATTTGAGTGAACTGACCCTTTCAGATCAGAGCCAACATACATTTCCCTCCTGCTTTCCATCCCCCTTCCTCTGATCTATCTGAAACCTTCTACTTCATCACATCTTTCTCTGGTCTCTCCTCCTGTCGTCCCTCCTCTCAGCAGCATGTTGTACAGCGTGGGTCTCTCTCTGGGGACTGCATACTGTGTATATGTGCCTGGGATGGCAGACAGGCCTGACCCATTTACCAAACGCTTTTATCCCCCCCTCCTCCTCCTTCGCTCCGTCTCTCAGTACCCACCACTGACTTGCTGTACATTTGTATGCACCTCTATCACTCTGCTGTGTTTGGTATGTATGTCTCTTCCATTCGTCTGTCCATCTCCTTTTTCCACTCTTTTTGTTTTTCCCTCTAGAATGACGGGGGGCGGGGGGGGGGTCCTTAGCCATTTCTATTCAAGAGGTTGTTTCACGGGATGCCACACACACACACTCACACACTCGCAAATCCTACAAGACACACTCAGACATTCAGTGTGTGCAACAACTAAAGATAGGAGGCAGATGCAGGCAGGCGAGTGTGGATAATAAAGACAAACATCACCGGACACGGGCAAGAGACGTCAAAGTGGACATCAGGGTGTGTCTGCATCTTATGGCATTCAGAGTGACACACACTTAAAGAAAAAGTGCTCATGCGGCAGCCAGACTCACACACAAAAGTGTTAGAAGATTGTGTGCAGTGAAGTTAAAATGCACAAAGTGTTTTTACTGTGGAGTCTGTGCTTGTGTGTGTTGTGATGGATGACCGACTGAACGAGCCCTTGATAGAGGAACGAGACAGTAATGACCAAACTCAATTAGCCCGACTGTGTGTGCCTGTGTGGGGCGAAGCCTCTGGCCCGTCACTTACAGCACACAGAGACTCATAAATCCTGATTATTTTAGCTAAAGAGAACTCGCTCCCATCTCGATAAATCACTAACAGGTAAGTGCACACACAAGGAGCATCAAGCACAACTCGTAATCAAACTGTACAAGCACCACGCACACTCGCACTCACAGAGACCTGCATGGTAGTCGAGCTGTTTGCTTAAGTAAAGGGCTTAATAAAGCCTCACATCTGAGAAAACACTCCGGTGGCACAGTCTAGACACTGACAGACAGGACACACACACACTGCAGACCCCAATTAGCTGACCCTAAACTTAACATACACACTGTTTTGGTCTCTTTCCCTCTCTCACACATCTCCTCTGTCACCTCATGTCCAAAAAAAGGGCTCCCCATGTGCTAAGCATATCACTCGCCTAGCTCGGCAAGTTTTGGGTGTTTCACTAGCTTTTCACACAAATACTGTTGTTTTCACTCAGTTAATAAAAACTTTAAAGGAGCAGTTAACTTGCATAGCTTGCATTAAAACTGGAAACAGGGGGAAACAGCTAGGCTACCCATGTCCAAAGGTACCAAAATCCACATACCAGCACCTCTAAAGCTCACTATCACTACCTTATATTTTGTTTTTTTAATCTGTACAAAAATCTAATTGTAAAAGCATCAGTGTTGTGCTCAGGTATTATGTGCCGGACTGTATTTTGGCTGTTGGCAATGCAGTGGATGACCCGTATATGAATTATACTGGAATAGAGCTGGGACAATCCACTGTGGGAAGCTGAAGTCATTTTAGTGGCGGCATTAACCTGAACCCAAGCTGCTCCCTCTGGTCAACACTTGGCCTCGATTCTCCCCAAGTCTGGTAGCTGTTGTTCCTCTTCCGAAACCTCTTCACAACATGAAATCTAATCTCTCTCTTTAATTCCTCTGGCCTGTGGCTCTAACTGTGGTTTTTGAAGAGAGAGGAGTCTGGGGATGATTCCATGAGGTTAACGTCAAACCATAACCACAGCCTCGCCCTCTCGTCCATCTTTTCTTCTGGTCCGACCTGACCACAATGCTGCTCAACTACTGTCTGAGCTGTCAGTCATCTGTCTTCCCATCATCTCCCCAGCCGACACACATACCGGGTTTATTGCAGCCACAGTGTTGCTACTGATGTCGGACAGCTTGGGTGTGTTTGGAAATCTATACGCGGGATTTTGTAGCCAGACCGGGTCAAGTGGACATTGTTCTAAGGCCAGACAAACACACTGAAAGCACATACACACAAGCGTGAAGCTGCATCAACAAACACCCAGTACATTCACCTTGATCTGTCTTTACCCTTCCACTCACATACAGGCACACACACTGAGAGACGCCGGTGTCTAAGCCAAAGCCGGAGGCAGCGTAACAACATCAAAGATTGAGCGAGTTGCGGCAGGAGGAAATTGCTGCTCCACCTCGGTCGGTCGGGCAGGATGACATCAGAGGCGTGGGTGGCAGAGGGGTGTCAGGGCCTTGGTGGGAGAGGGCAGGACAAGAGGGGGAGGAATCGGGCCGGCTGGGGAAGGTTAGCTCCTGTCATTAACAACCCTGACGTCATGGCATAACATGGGAAATGGCCTGGGAGAAGGTTTGGATATGACCGGGGAAAGTTTGGGAATAAATTTGCATAGACTTACGTGGTTTGCCTCAACTTTGGGATTGAGATGTGAACTGAAGTTTAGGGTGTGTGACTCAGCAACAGAGGGAAATGTGATTTCTAATCCACAGGTCTTAGAGTTCAGATCTCTTCATACTTGACACCATTTTCATGTTCCTCCTGTCAAACAATAAAATTCAGTGACTCCATCAAAATGTATATTAGACTTTTGGTAATCCAAGTGTTCATTATAAGCTACTCAAAGTCATACAATTCACGGCTTCCTAAAAATCTGTCAAGCTTCCCTGTTTTGTAGCATAACAAAATGAGAAGTCTTTTCCCAGCAGATGACATTTCTAATCTGTCCACAGCATCAACTGCGTACCCTTTTATTCACTAGCAAATGGCCCTTTACTGCCAGGACAAATATAACGTCCATATACTGCAAATGTAATTTACCCGACTCACTCCTGTTATTGCATTTTTCCAGTCAGTAGTCTCCTGATTCTGAAAGGATAAAGGCAGGTTGAGCACGCTGAGGCACTTTTGAAAATGAGTTGTACAATTGATATCTTGTCAGCGTTGTATTATGTTCCTAATGATGATGACACATGACTTGTCTAGTAGTTGGGGGGGTAGGCACTCAATGTCTTTACATTTATATAAATATATTGACTATGTGCTCTGCCACTGTAGCACTGTTGACAAAATGGATAATTGATAGTTGCAGATGGGCCAGACTGGAGCTTGGTGAGTTTTGTGGAGCTAATGCGCCATCTAGTGGTACGGTAAGAGACGCCTATTTAGTACTCTGACATTTATACATAGATGCAGAGGTGGAAAATAACTAGTATTTATGTAGTCTACATTAGCATAGTTTTAAGATATCTGTAATTTACTTTGTACTCCCAAACAAACTGTTATTACAGTAGCATTTTTGCTGATATATACTGCATTTCTACTCCTTTATATTACATAGGGAAGTTTATTGCTTGCTCCATGACATTTAACTAACAGGTACAGTTACTAGTAATTTTACAAATTAATATTTCACATGCACACATTAATCATGTAGAAAAAACAAAACATTGTTTTAGCCTGACCTACCCAACATTTATGTAAAACTGCCAGTTCTACCCATCAATCTTCACTTGATAATCTCTAATGACAAAGATTAATTCAAATTATTTCCCAAATGTATTAAAAATCTAAAACTAAAATCTCACATTCTTTGCTGTACCACTCCAGATTGTGGTCAGCTGAATCTTGTTTGCTTTAATTATTCTTGAGATGTGTCTAGAACTTGACTGGAGTCCACCTGTGGAAAACTGAAGTGATTGGACAGTTTAGAGAGGGACACACCTGTGAATGTAAAGTCGCACAACTCACACTGTATGTCAGGACAAAAACCGAGACATGAAGTCCAAGGAACTGAAGATTTCTGTGATAAAACTGTGGCGAGGCACAGAACAGGGAAAGGGTATAAAACCCTTTGTTAAGAGCTATTAGGGGAGGTCAGGTCAGGGAGGTGACCAGGAACCCAATGGCCACGATAACAAAGTTTCAGAGATTATTTGCAGAGAGAATAACCTGTCTGAAGAACAACCATCTCAGCAGGACTCCATCAATCAGGCCTTTATGGTAGAGTGGCTATATGACTATCCCTGAGTGCCCCAGCCAAAGCCCAGACTCATACCCCATAAAATATCTGTGGAGAGACCTGGATGTTCACCGACGCTTCCCATCCAATCTGCTTGAGAGGGTCTGCCAGGAAGAATGAGAACTGTACAAATCCAGGTGTGTGTGATGGACAAAACTGCATTTTTTACAACTAAGTCTACAACAAAATAAAATGTGCAAAACATGAAGGGGTCTGACACTTTCTGAAGTCACTGTACATACCAAATGGGAATATGATCAGTGATGGGACTCAGGTCACTTGCTATATACCAAAATGTAGTGAAGAAATCACTCCTCAGTAAACTGATATAAAAATACTACTGTAAGATTTACAGTGAAAACATGAGTATTTATTTTACTCTGCATCTGCTTTACAGTATAAATGTCTACACGGAATGAAAATTAGATTACAATTAGATTTAGTATCTGTCAAGCAAAAACAAAGCGTGGAATATGACCAGTTATATCACAAGTTAATATAAATACAGACGTCCTGCAGTTGTAAATGAATGTAAGGAAAAATCACTTGCCAGTTTCAAAGTACCACAGTCGGTTTTAACAAAGATCCACGTCAGTGAGTGAAAGTAGAAACAAACCTTGCTGTTACAGACACAGCTACTGAAATGAATAAACATTAAAACTCAAAGAGAAACGTTAAGTAACAAATTAATCAAGTCGTATTGAGAAATGTGGCCCAAATTAGCCCAAAGCGTATTTTCATTGAAAACCTTATTATACACAAAATATTTCCCAAGAATGTTTAATCCAGCATAGTATTTCCAGCATTGATAGTCCCTTTTTTGCAGGTATTTGGGAATCCTGGAATTTTACAATTCCATGGTATGTTATGGAATGTAGGAATAAAGTGGCTAAGTGCCGCACAGCTCCCCTTCAACTGTTTCTCTGACAGATTTGCTTTAGAAAACAGACATTAATATTCAAAAGAGAAATTTAAAGAAGTGTGTAAAAAAGGTTAGAAACCGAAGACCTTCGACCAAGATATGATGAGTACTGTGTGTGTTTGCCACTCACTTTGTGCTCATGGATGTTAAGGACTACATTTAAAAAATATGTGGAATTTTAAGACACTATGAGCAGCATAAAAGTGCACCATCTTCAAAAGTGGAAAACTAGAAAACAAGGAAAGCGCAACCATCTGCCAACTCCGCGTCCTTCCTCATTCACCCTCATCTCCATCTGTTCATCTGTCAATCAGGGCGTCTGTAGCAGGCCCCATGGTAGGAACTAGCACTGACAACACTGAACATGTCTTTCCTTACAAAAGACAGGAAGTTCTTCAGTGGGCAGAGGGGCTGGCTGGCATGGCGGTCGTGGGAGCGACAGAAGGTGGTATGAAATGTCACGTCCTCGCCGTTGTACAGCACCCTGATGAACAGTTCCCCATCTTTCACTTTTGACTTATCACCTTTGCCAGCTCTCTTCTTCAGCTGCCCTTGAGTCGCTGGGGGACTCTTCCACAGTTCAAACACCACTCGTGCTGCAAAACGTGGGAACCTGGCCTCCTCCAGCCCCAGGGCACTCAGCAAAGGGGCCATGGTGACGTCATGAGCTGAAGAGAGGGTGAAGACCTCCTCACCCCCGGCTCGAGGCTGTCGGCCAGCCTCATTAGCCTTGGCAACACGCTCCATTTTGGCAGCGGTTCGGTTGAGGTAGGGGTACATAGCCAGAATGGCGTATTTGTGGTACAGCCCCACTCTTCTCCGATCAACCTCATCATCCAGCTGCTGCCGACGAATCACGGCAAACTGTGCCACTGTCAGACAGCCACCTGTGCCACTCTCTCCCAGGGGAACGCATGGAAAAGAAAGGTCGTGGCACAGGTGGCACAGCAGGGAATCTATAGGGTTTGCAGCTCGGAGCTGGCGGGTAAGCAGACCCAAAGTCCGTGCCATGTTGGCGTAAGTCCTCTCCAGCTCAGTATCGGCCACCCGGAGCCGATACTGCCTCCTCTGCTCCTCCTCCAGGTATCTGTTCCTGGCAGGGCAGTCGCAGGCCGAGCCGCAGAACAGCGTGCTCCACTGGTGACGCACAGTCAGCTTTGTCCAATCAAAGTCTGGGAGGAAACCGTAAAGGAAGGCAAGTCCACTCTGCAGAGTCCGGCTCTTACCTGTGGTCTCCACCCACAACTGGCGGGGTGACCAGTCAGAGGGGAGGAGGTTGTGACGCTTGTAGGCTTGGTGGAGCAGCTGCCCATTGCGTAGGTGCTGCACCACACCTGGAAAACGATGCAGATTAAATGAAAGTCTGACTGATACTTATACATGATGGATGCTTGTTAACAACATCAGCACTACCCTGTAGTACTGATCAATAATCTGTAATTTTGCAAAAGCAAAAATAAATAAACCTTTGATGCCGACAGTAAACTGATATAAATAAACATAATATTGGTCCATGGGTTGAATTTCAGTTGATGAGATTAGAGGGAAAATGTCTGCTCTTCATAGTAAGACCTTCCTTGCCTACCTGTCTGTGTGAGTTCTCCCATCTCACAGACACTGTGGTTGGGCAGACGGGGAACCGAGCCCAGTGGCGACTCCCAGTGGCCATGCCCTCCCTGGCCCATGTGACTGATGAAGGAGTTCAGCAGGGGGTGGGAAGGCTTCCTGGGGGCGGTGAGGGGTAACAAAAGGGAAGAGACAGACTTGATCCAAGCGTGTGCATTACTTTCAGGTAACCAGGCGGCTCTGTTTTAAATTCACACTCATGGCTGCTTATACCTGCTGTCTTGGCTGAGGCTTCTCCAGTTCGCTGAGACAGTAAGAACAACTCCAGTACTGACAAAGTCACTTAAACAACAGTTCTACTGTTTTCACTGTGGTGTGAGCAATAAAGCTGTGAATGTTTAGAGTATTATGGGTTAGATGGTTTATCAGAAAATTCTCACAATTTATCATGTATCAAGGAAAACTGCCACATATGTTCTAGCTTCAGCTTGTTAAATGTGACGAAGATTTGCTGCTTTTCTTTTGTATGATTGTTAACTGGATGTCTGGGTTCTGGAGAGCTGGTTCAACAAAACATACAATCTGAACACATACAAAGGTTTCTGATTAAGTACACACTGTTCCTCTTGCTCATCCTGGCTCTGAAGAATTCCTTTCCTCAGCCAATTTTAGTGTAAGTGATGGGGATAAACTCCACTGTCCTCATTATATGTATGTATAAGTTTATCCACAGTCTGAGTTACAGTGGATATACAGTGATTTTACAGTGATCCCAACAATTTTCAGCAAACTGACAATGCTCATGCTTTGGTTAAAGTGTCTGTATACAAAGAACATTATTATTCTATATACAATCAGATCTCTACATGTTCTGTATGTGATGATATATGAAGTCCATGCTCAACATCTACCACCAGGTGTCTCTCCAACACTGCAGCGCTACAACACTGTTCAATATGTGTGGGTGGGAATATGGGAGATGGAGATATAAAAAGATGAAAGAATTTGTTGCCTTGGGACACACTCGTGTAAACACATGCAAGCACGCACGCACGCGCACACACACACACACACACACACTGACATGCAGGGTTGAGGGCAGCAAGAGGAGCAGTCAGTGATCTAATAGATTAGAGATGACTGAAGATTAGAGTTTAATATAACAAATCTGCGGAGCTGCAGCTCCGCTCGCTCAGATTAAAGGAACACACACACACACACACACACACACACACACACACACACACACACACACACACACACTCACTCACTCACAAACATACACATGGTTTCCATAGTGATTACGGACTGGCTCAGGCATTAACATACGACCCTCTGTCATTACTCTTAAATCACGCTTGTGATTGTTGGTTCTGACTGAACACAGTAAACATAATCTAGTAAGGACTACGCCTGTGTTTTTAACTGCATCCTTTTATTTTTTTGTCAAAATAAAAGCTTCAAAGCACCACTCTGATTTCAGATTTCTCATGAAAACATTAACCCAGATTTTCTCTTTTTAAAGACAATGTTTTCTTTTGCCGTCATGTTGTACCAGCATCTGTTGTCGCCATCTATCCAGTCGCCTCTCTGTGCATTATCACATGATAATATATGCACCACAAGGTACATGAACACATGGGAGTGGTGAAGTAAATGAAATATAGTGCCCACCAGTGCTCCATTCTGCTCTCTCATCAGCAGGATCAGTTTGCTAAGGGGAGTCTGGGACAATCTAGATTTAATTGGCTACACTGGGAGACTGGATGCCAGTGGATGGAGACACGAGTATGGACAAAGAGTCAGCCAGGCTGTCTATTAGGTTGATTGTTGCTAACCAAAGATTACAGAGCCCAATTACATTAAGCAGGGATTATTATCACTGGATAGGTCAGGGAAAGAGATTAGTGAGGAAGGGATGGAGAGATGAGTGAAAAGAGGTAGGATAAAAGAGAGGGATGAATGAATAGAAAAGGAAATGAGATGGTGTGATCTAAACCGGGGGGGAAGCTACACAGAAATTAAAGTAAATGGGATGATTGCTGAGGGAAGACAAAAACAAAGACTTGTCAAAGACTGAATTGGTAGAAGAACAGGAAAGAGAGAGGAGGTGTGTCCTGCTGAAGAGAGCTCAGTTAACCGCAGACGGAGACAGTGGGTCGGCAAGCTGGTGCCAGCGCGCACACGCACGCACACGCACACACACACACACACACACACACACACAATCCTTGTTAGGACACTGCATTGACTTACATTCATAGTGGACCAGCCTTACTCAAACCCCAATCTAAACCTAATTCTAACCTGAACCTTAAAACTAAGTCTGAAGGTGTGTCAGAAAATGAGGACAGCCAAAATCATCTCAATTTCCCAAAATGCCCTCAGGTCTATGACTCAAACTGGTCCTCACAAAGACAGAAGTACAAGTACAAGTACACACACACACACGACTGAGCTCCCTGTAAGGAGCCAGCCTAGGGCATATGCTGGTTGAGATCCCTGTAATTACACCCTGGTCTAAATAAAAACAGAAGTACCTACGTTATTACCAGGACACAGAAATACAAAACAGGCTTTTAATGTTTTATCTGCCTGCAAAACAAGCACATTCAAAATGAAAATAATCCAAACACACTGCTGTGTGCTGAACCCAGCTGCATCACTACAGCATCTACATCTCTGCAACATCAACCATTCAAAGCTTTCAAACTCTCTACCAAAAAAAAGTGTGTATCTGCTTTCTTGTGTTTGACCTTGTTAAAACTCTGCCTTAAAGTAAAAAAAAGATGCTATTCAAAAAAAAAAAAAGAAAGCCCAAACAGAAAGAGGAAATGTGGGGGAGGAGAGCTGGTGGACATGACATCATAAAGATGTGAATTAAAGAGGCCAAAGTCAACAGAAAAGATCTGGAGTCATGACAAACGCGTGGTTTGTTTTACAGCGACTGTAATCTGATATGACACTGAAAATGCTTAGAGCTGCAGTGCACTGACCAAAATAATGCGAACATACAACAATATGTGAATGTGAACAGATTAATTCTTCCTTATTTTGTTGCTCTGTGCACAGGGGAATAATGGGGTATTTCTTTTTTCCAGCATAACAACTTCCTGCCTTTTAATGAATGAAAGATGTGGAATTCGTATTCTTATTATTAGGCACATGGTAGTGTTTTCATTCCAATCTCAGATCACAGCAGATTCCTCCAGATTCCAACGCTCAGCTCCTCTTTTCCAGCTGAACGGGTGATGTTCATCAGTTTGGTCCGGATGTGTAGAAAATCGGTGTTTGCTTTGACTTAGCTTAGCTAACGTGCTGACATGCTAAACTGGGTTTTTTGTTTGTGGGGAAGATGTCATGAACGGCCACATTTTTCCTCTGCAGAGAATAACAAGTTAAAGGTGTTCACCTTGACGACAGCACAGAGGAGTGCTGGTCACAGACCAAAATAAGAGCCCACGGCTCTTCTCAGGTCACTGTGGTTTGTAATATTCCTCCCTGCAATGTTTAGAACTGATCCACTAACCACATAGTGCAGACTACATCCTCATTCAGTTGATTAGACCTGTTTTTATAGCAGAATAAAACTCCTAATTTGGTGACAAACACATTTAACATAGCTCCAATACACCTGAAAGCAAATCAGTAAACAATACAATTAGGGGGATATCTGAAAGTAAAAAAAGGAACTGCAAGTCACAGAAATTCAGATAGAAACTACTAAAGTAGTAAAGTTGAACACAGAGATAATTTTACAAACATCACTGGCATAGCCATATACACAGCTGTACAGACAGAGAGGAGACCAGCACAGGTCGGCCCTGCTACCAAGCAGGACCACAGCAGGGCGGAGCGGCTATCCCCTGCTGTGAGGCTGTAGTAGAAACACATGTTATCATGGCTAGGCTTGGCAGAACCCCAACCCATGGAAAAACCCTTAAGATAGTAAACATGGTAAACATCAGTATGTTAGCATTCAACTCAAAACACCTCTGTGCCTCAAAGAGCTGCCAACATGATGTAGACTCTCAGTCTTGCTAATGTTTAGACGTCTCTAGATGAGGAAAATGAAGCTGCTTGTGTCCTCTCTGCTTTCTGTTCCCTCATTATAAACCAGGATATTAAATGTGTGCTGACTGTTCTTTCTGTGACTGCTGTGGTGAAAGGATCAAGGTCTTGTGCTCTGATAATGATAAATGTCTGTGTGTTAGATGTGGCTTTTGATACAATGGGTTTCAAACTATAATGGCAATTCAACACAGTGAGGCAACTATACTGGAAGTATAACAGGCACTACATTAACAACTAATATGTCCTGGATCTAATTTTATTTTTTATGACATTGAAACAGCGTTTGCAGCTTGACTCTGCTTCACACACAATATATATTAGATCACAGCCAGAAGCTACGGCAGCTGGCCACGGAAAGTCCCCGTGAAGATAAGGAGGTAGTGCTTGCTTAAGGACTCATCAGTGCTTTTTTTTACTTTTAGTTTCTCAGTATACACACACACACACACAAACATAAAAAAAACCCCAGAAAGTCAAACAATGTCAACTGTGGAAGCATCCCCACCTCCATCATAAGAGGCTTGTGTGCAGGATGGCCTACTTTCAGCTCGAGTTCAAAAATAAAGGATATTGAAAATATCTAATAATCAAATGTACATGGCAGATCAACCGCATGATATCAATCTGAAATGGAACAGAGAGTGTACACTGTGCCAGCTCTTAAGATTACAGTGTGCCTGTTCTGTCCAGATGTGCAGAGCTGATGTGACTGCAGTGAAAGCCTCGTGCAAAATTAAGTCATTGGCTAAATCTGAACTCAGGTACACAAACCAGAAAAAAGGGGATTGATCACAGAGAATTGTGGTCTAAATAAATCATCCTGGAGGATGTGAGTGCACACATCAAAACCAGGAGAACAGCAGAACAGATGTAACAAACCAAACGCACCCGCTATCCCTGGCATGTGCAATAACACTGAGAAACCAAGGGACTGCGAAAGTGTTTGAGAGTTTGGAGCTTGGAGTTTGGAGCTCGTACAGATCCTGATTGGTTTCAAATGTAAAAAGATAAGTACTGTTTCTTGTAATCCTCACACATACCACAGAAAAAAAGAAAGAATAAAGAACTACGTTCTCTGTGACACACTGAGCTAATTTTCTGACAGCTGGTAACAAGCCGGCAGTTTTTGTAGGAGGATATCAAAAGCTGTTGCAGTAATTGGTACCTCACACTCTCCGACTTTCCAGCACGTCTCCTTGTTAGGAATTAGAAAGAGGTGGCTGGGCCTCTGCTTGTGAAGCCAGCTTGAATCCTTGTGGCATTTTGTGCCTTTTACTCTGACCAGGTTTAATTAAAACTGTGGGCACAAAGCTTTTCTCTTCAGACCCAGGAAAACAATGAAAAGTGCTTTTGTTCAGCCACTGACTGCTGACTACATAGTATTACTTCAGTGAAGCACAATGAGGCAAAACACCATCAACACCTTGCAATATAATGCAATTGCACAGCTACTGGCAGCGCTGATCCAGGTCCACACTGCCATTGTCAAGTCCATCCTCATATCATCCATCACAGTGTGGCACAGTGCGGCAGCCAAACAGGACATTCAGAGGCTGCGGGGCATCATCTGTTCTGAACTTTATGATCTGAGATCCAGAAAAACCTTCACCAGCACACAGGAGCAGCTGATCCTCTAAGTAGCTGAAATGATAGCACTCAAGTACTGAGCGCTAAACTTCACTATGGTAGTTCTTTAGTTGCAGGGTGACTGTAGCGGATTACATTATATTTTAAGTATTCATTAAAACTTGCAGTGCTTCTGTATTTCCTTGTGTTTTCTGTATTTGCAGTGCGTTTCTTGAAGCTGCATGATGAGGAGTCATGAGTACCATTTGTAGTTCATTTAGGATACTTTCATTCCGTTTTACATCTGCCACTTCAAACACGTCCACATCATATTTAGTGCCTTTATTATACTTTTGTTGGAACGGTGTGTGTGTACCTGCTGATGGACAGGGTGCAGTCGATGGCGGGTCGTTTGGTCTTGGGGATGGAGTACAGTGGGTAACGGTCTCCATGGCGAATCATCACCTGGACAGAGAGCAGCTTGTAGTCGGCAGGACTGTGACCTATCAGAGAAGACTTTGATCAGTGTCCATATATCAACCCATATTACAAACATTGATTAAAAGAACATGTTTGAGCTGTCCAACACAACATGTGGACTGTATGATAGAGCTGTGTGAGTTATAATAATTATTCAGCCCCGCTCTCCCTCAGTTAGAGAACAGATCGCTAAAATACTGTGATAAAAGTGATAAATTTTTCTAACACTTAACTTGAGTTTTAAGACAAACAAAGGATTCCTAACATTTTACATGCAGCACATCACAGAACCTATTATACTTAATAAACGTCTCTCTCTCTCTCCTTCTTTCATAAAGCCATTTATCCTTTTTGGTCGTCCACTGACCATTTGAATCAAACCAAAGAGTTCCAGTTTCAGCTCCTTCCTAAATCTAAAGCACCTTTTTGTGCCCAGTTACACAATATCAGAAGACTACCTTTCCCCCAAAGTGACAAGCAGTGTAAAGAACTGCTATTTTTGGTCGGACAGGCCACTGTCAGTGCCACATCCCTGACTGTCTGTGACTGAGTGAGGGAGTGAGCGAGTGAGTTAATGAGTAAGTGAGTGAACAGCGTTTGTGATGAAAGTGTTGGGGTTTCCCCATTGGCTGTTGCTGCTTCAAAATTAATTGGCTGAACAGCTTCTAATACGTCATCAGTGGGACACTTTCAGACCACTTTAGATACTTTTTTCCACAAAAGCACATAAAATCAGGATTTATCAGAGCAGCAGCTTGGAAATGGCTTAGAGTGACTGCTGGTGAACATGTAGTCTCAACGTGTGACTGAATGTGTAGCCATGCTGTAGTCACAAAACTCTGCAGGTGTGGCACTGAGTTCAAAATGAAGACTTAGACCAGAAGTTGGCCCCCCAGGCACATCCAGTCCACTTTAAAATATACAGACCATCTTGCTATGGGATCACACGTTCAGCCATAACAAACTCACTCTCACTCATCTCTCATGTTGTGTGTTGAATTGCACCACAGACACCGATTTGGCGTCGTGTCTGGTGTGATCCCATCGCAATATGCTCTATAGTTCTTCTCTGGAGACAAAGCTGCCAACCAGAGATAAACTGAGTACAGTCCTATGAGAAGTGGCTGGTACAGCTTGTCATAGGTGGTGAGGGATATTCGTATGGTTGCCTTGGGCTGTGCTGACTTCTTGGAAGAGAAAGAAAAACACAAGGCTCCATGCTGCTGTGCTGTAGAGAGAGTGCATTGCAGCATTATGGATGCTGCAATCTAGTGGAAACGACTTTCGTATAATTAACATGTTCCCCTGTGCCCTGACACACTAAATCTGACATTTCAACATCCACAACTGGAACAGTTGTATCCAAAACACAACCAGGCATCACGACCAGGCAGACCATAAGTGACGGTACCATCAGAAGATCAATACATCAAGCTTAGTTCCCTGAGAGAGAGAAAAGCAACTTCGTCACAGATTCAGAATCTGCTAAATAAAGAACGTAAGACGCAATCAGAAAACGTGCTGTCAAAATGAGGCTGTCTCATAGTGGTCTCAGAGGACGAGCAGCAGTTTCTAAACCACTTATCAGGAGGGGTGGGCTAAGAATTACCAGTATTTCACAGTGGATGACAGGAAAAAGATCCTATTTACTGATGAATCCAAGTGTGAGATTTATGGCAGTAACAGAATCAGCATCAGGTTTTGCGCAACCTTGTGGAGTCCACACCAACTCAAGTGTGTGCTGTTGTTACGTACGTATGTGTGTATGTATGAATGAAAAGAGACAGAGCTGGTCTAAAGTTGTTTTAAGGCTCCGAAACAGCAATGCTGTGACACTTGATGCTGCAGAATTAACTCAAGTTCACTGACTATTGCTGGTCTGAGATCATTTCAGATTACGCATTACGTAGAAAGACAAATCATTGATGTATCATTAGATAGATTTTATGTGTTAGTGTGCAGGTCTCACCTTCCCAGGCCTGTTCGCTGCGGTTGGGAGTGTTGCAGTAGCCGTAGGCCTCAGATATAGGGTTGGGCTCCTGGGTGTGAGGCACCGGGAACACTCTCTTTCTGCTCTTCCCCAGAGCCATCGCAAGGCCTCCATCTATTGCCTGGAAGGGTCGCTCCTCCACTATGGGAGTGGTGGGGATCAGGTTCACTGTAGAAAACGAGAACAAAAGAAAATAAAGAGGTGTAAATAAAATGGAAAGGGATAAAGAGAGAAGTTAAAAAACAATTAAAGAAAACAGAGGAAAACAAGACTAAGGCCTGCTGCATTCTTCTCGCACCAGGCTCCATGAAGACGCATGTCCACCCACAATGTCCACAATGTCTAAACAGACAACTATTATGAAAATGAGAAGACGGAGGCAACTTCTGCACAGACAGGAGTGCAACTTGAGCCTGTGTGTACACAAGAAATGTTGTGTTGTGGAATCACCAAAGTCTTTTGACTTGGACATGGACATCTATACCAAATTTCATGGCAAACCATACAATAGATATTTCACTTAAAAAAAAAACCAAAAAGTAAATCTTGTGGTGGTGTTAAGAGACAGACTTTGCATGTAACATTTCCTGGAAATCCATTCAATAGAGCGACTGAATTCAAGAAAGGTATTTCAGTCTAAAGTGGTGAATGGCCGACGGACAAACATTTGATGTCCTTCCAAACGGCCAGCAAGCCTAAACAGACTGAGAAGCAATTTTGGCAAATGATAAACTAAATTATATAAAACGCAAACATTTAGAGCCAATCATTGATAAATGGGAACAATAAAAGCGAAAAAAAAAAAAATCTGACAGGGCAGTGACAGAGTGCCTAAGATGAAGCAAACCAATGCAGCCGCAGTTCATCTCCATCTCAACAGCTCTATACCCCAAAAACCCTCACTGTTACCAGTGTGTTGCCTGGACACCAGTGACCTGTGACCCCTGGGAGAAATGGTCCAATAGGAGCAGAGGTGTTGTGGGAACTGGAAGGCACATTCACAAATATCCAACTGAAGAAAAAGAAGCTGAACCCATGTGCCCCTTTGGCAAGACAAATATTCAAATCCTACTTATGTTTCTCACACACACGCACGTGCGCACGCACACATGCACGCGCACAAGACATCCAGGCGGCCTGTCTGATCATAAAACACAGAGCTAATGGTTTCTCATTGCTTTAACAACCCTCAGACTTAAATCACGCACTCTAAATGTTATTGTGTGAGTATTGTGCGTATGATGTTACACGCTGTCTTTCTGCAACATTCACACATACAGTTATCCATTTCCTCTTCACTTGAACTGGGCTAATAAGGTCCACAGAGTTGCAGGTAAGACATTATGTATAAATATCCAGTTGTTGCTCCCAGGATTGTGCCTGGATTCATTCACCTGCTGAATGCATCATCTCAGAGAGCACCCAGCAAAGTTTGACAAAGCCCTGTGGGAATGATGCGGACTCCAATGTCGTCCCTTCATTTTTTTCAAAATGATAGACACTAGCTCAAAGGGGTGGAGGGGAGTGGTCGAAATTACAGGGAATGTTTGGAATGAAGTTCATCCATAATTTTTAACCTTACTAAAATAGTGCACTGCTCTATAGTCTGTATAATTTTCGAGCAGTAATACAAAACTTTATTGATTTTAGCTTCTCACATGTGAAGCAGCTTTTCTCTGTTTTCTAGCATGTGACTCTCTGTGCTTGTTTTGCCCAAACAATTGTACAAAACCAAATTTCAAGATGTCACATTACACTTTAAGCAACTCTGATGAGTATTTTTCACGTTTCTGGCATTTTATAGCCCCAAATTTCAAATAAGCAATTTCAATTAACTGAGAAAAACAATCAACAGCTTAACAATCAACAGTCAAGCAACATGCGTTTAATTGGGAATTTATGTAAAACGTCCACAAAATCCAAATGAAACTACAGAATGTGCTATGTTGCTACATTTGAAGGGAGTTTTAGGAAACTGCTTAACAGCTGAGACAAAAATGTTCAGGTTAAACTATAAAACAGCTGTCACACTGTAGGAGGCTGCCAACGTCTGCAGGATAGAGACGCTCACTTCTGCAGTCATTTCTCACTTCTATTTCTTCAACAGCAAAACATTATCATATCACTTCACCTCAACAGCTGATACACTTGAAGCACAAGCTGTTGAAGCTGTCAGGAAATGGTACTAATGTTAATTATCTTGTAAGAGTAGTAGATTAATACTGGACTAAGTGATCTCAATTAAGTACGAGTCATAAAACAACTAAGAACAGCAAACTTCATATTAAACCCTAATTTGTTGAGAAACTCATCTCAGGATCACCTGGGCACAAAATCCTGGTCTCGAGTCCTAAAACAGAACATGATGAAACTAATTTTGTTTCTTTTACTTATTTGACACTGGGAACAATCCCAAGAACAGCACAGCCAGATTTCTTTCAAGTTAAATAAGTGGTCAAATTCATGGAAAGATCCTTTCTATGTCTAAAAAAGCTGTAAGGTCTTCATTATTAAAGTTCATTAAAAGATTTCTTCAAAAACTCACCACTGATGAGGAAGAAAAGAAGGTGTGCAGCGACAGCAGAGACCATTTTGCCGATGGCTTGGTAGCTTGAGGTCCAGCCACACACACTGGAGCTCATTCATTACCACAACCTGTCTCCCTTTATGCTCTGTGCCCCATACACTGACACCACACCCCACCCCCCCCCTCCGCTCCCCATCCACACACACACACGCCTGCCTGAACTAACCAAACTTTTAGAGGCCACCTCAGTCACAGTGCCCTACACAATGGGGCTTTTGTAACTGGCTGCCCAACACTGCTGAGTGATTACACACCAATGGTACACAGAGCATACTGTAGAACACACACACACACACACACACACAAATTCATACACCCATACTAAATGTGGCTGGAGTAAAAAGAATTCAGGGCTTCAAATGTGTTTCAAACTTTCCATGAGATCTTGCAAACACAACTTGAGGCTGTCTGAGAGCGGACAACTCAATGTGACACCAAAATATCACAAATCACACAAATGTCTTCCATTTTAATGTTTTAACACTTCATGTAAATACACACCAACACGCATGCATCCCTACTCACAGAGCTAAACATAGAACATCCTGTTAAATCTTCCCCCTCTGTGTCGGTGTGAACACATCACCGTACACGCACAGATGCAGCTTGACTTCTACATGAAGGCAAAGAGGGTGTTCTGCCTCAAAAATGCACACAAACAAATTTGTGTCAGCTATCGCACCGCAGTGATTACGGGGTGAACAGGTACTCACAGAATGCGGTTTGGCCTGAAATTAGCAAGGTGTGTCCCCCACTTACAGTACCTGACTTTAAAGTGTTCTGCACTGGCAGCACTGTGGTTACCAAACACCAGTGGAAAACATGGAACAAATACTGATCCAGACTAAGTACTGCATATGTGTAGATGGACATGACTGCTTGTAACTGTCCATTATAACAGACCCTCTTACAATCCATGTCTTTTTGTCAGATGTACACCAATGGAAACACTCAAACTGTCTCTTGCTCACAGGGAACTAGTCAAAAACAAAACTACTTACAACTGGAACTGCAAAGCTATGTGGCTTTGTAAACTATCCGCACGGTCACAGACCTTATCCGAGTACGGATTAAGATCCTCCTCAGCACATTTAATTAAACACTAATGCTCGGTAACACAGCAACAGCTAGGGATGTACCAATAAGCTCCTGATTGCCCCCTGGTGCTGATCCAGATCCTATAATACGGACTATCTGCTTATATAGAATGCAATCTGATAATAATTTTGTTTTATGTTCATATTGACTTATTGCAACCAAACTAAACTGACAGGTAACTCATTCACTGGTTAGTTTTGGTGACCATCATGCTGCATTATCAGCTTTGCATCGACCAAATTAATTTCTGATTACTGGCAACATCAGGGAGACAATCCCTTCATTAATCATGCAAAACATCTTTAAAAAATGATATTGGTTATTGTACAATTATATATTTAAGCTTCCTTAAAAGCTGACCACAACCTGCAGTTGATTTTGTGAAATCATGCTAAACTCACATATCAACTAGTAATTAATTCTGTCGTCTGTCAGTCTGCTTCGCCTTCACATCACAAATAAACCGCACCGACCACCTGAGGGTGACGTCAGTCCTGTTGTTTGGGCCTCATCAGAGTTCACGTGGCAGCTTTTATACCAGGCCACAAACCATAGTAAAATGGCAAATGTACCACAGTTTCTTCGATCCACATCAAACAAGTTAGCTGAGAAAACGCCCATATTGAGATAGTCTGTAAGTGTGTTTCTCCTATGACTGGCAACCTGCCTACTACCCTAACTCTTGCCAAAGGTATGCTGGGATAGACTTCAGCCCACATAATTTGGCCTAGGATAAGACTGTACAGAAAAGTGAAGTGTACTTCAGAACTGTATGTCTGACAGCTGACCGGCTCTGCATGGAAAATACAACCTTGCATTACAGTTTTCCTTTAATGTTTTTCTGTCTGAGTCACTGTAAAAATGCTGGCAGGAAGGACCCAACAGCCTCCCCTCACAGTTTCATTTTGTAAAGTCAGATTCTCAGCACTACTCTAAAAGCTGCTTGTCATGCATTTGCAGTGAGCTGGCGGGCTAACAGTGAAATCCAGTCTCATCAAAATACAGCTACTAAACAGACCCAAATCCAAACAGTAACAAACAAGTGTGAGTGAGAGTGTTAAAATCAACGTGGATCAACACAGAAACATGCAGTTATCCTGTCATCCATCAATCTATTCACAACTTCCTAAATCATCCTCTTTAGTAAAGCTGATTGATTAGTTGACCTACAGAAATTTTAGTTACAACTTTTGATTTTACATCAATCATTTAAGTGATTTTTTATATTTTATATATATTTTTATATATATGGACCATGTCCATGTACGCACAACCCCAATTGTAGTATGAATAGAAGCACATGTTTGTCCACTGTCCTCATGCAAGTCTGCGGCTGTCCAAGTCCATCCTCGAGTCTGATCAAGGCTTTAAAGCTGGCGCAAATGCAATTATACAACTGATTAAAAACTGGGTACAGAGTGTATTAAACTTACAGTAACATTCAGGCAGCCATGTTTTCACTTATGTTAAATCCTAGCTGTGCCACAGGGTTCAGTTTTGTCTTTTGGTGCATATCTGTCCCTGCTGTTGAACAGAAAAGTATTCAGACTTTGGTTACAATCCAACTCTTCTCTAAAAGCACACCATCTCTGTCACTGCCAGCACAGAGGTGATTGGTCCCAATCAACACTGAGTGCAGACATTTTAGGAAATGGATGGGAGGAATGCGGAGAAAAGATTCTGCAAAGTGCCTGGAGCTCTGCCTATTTAACACTTGAGGATGGATTATTTTTTTGGAAAAGTTACAAAAATTAGGCCAGAAATTTTCACAGCTATCAAACTGTCAAACAGCTTTCCATTCTAAGTATATATATGGGCCTTAAGTATTAACTTTAGACTGTCCTCTCTCTCAAACATGCCAAATGTCATTTGTGTCATTCCATCTCTTTTTAGCACTGCTTTTATCACAGTGCTTAAATCCATCTCATTCCTCACAGGCAACCTGCCTTTCTTTTTCTCCTTTCATATCTTCCCATGATGCTCCCCTCTCACTGTGAATCTACCGACTCTCCTGCAGCACTTAGCTCCCATCAAGCTCTGCATCACCTCTCCCTACACTACTGATAACACAACAAAAATAGTTCCCTCTCTCTGTGTTCCAGCCACTTTGATTCCCACTACTGCACTTGTCCTCTCTGGATTGCCTCTGAGCTCTGTCGTCACTTTCCTCTGGGAGTCCCCCATGTGTCAATCAGCATGGCTCTTCGCAGCCATCCCCATTTTAATTTGAGGCTGCCTGGAGCCAGAGAGAAGCATTTACTCCACCACTTATCATCATCCGTCAGTCGGTCTCTCATGGTAATGGTCAACAAACAATAATAAACACATGTAAGGGCTTTTCTTAAAAGCAAGGGTAAGACAGAAGACCAGAATAGACGGCAGACAACAACGTAAAAATGATTTGAGAGTGAGCAAGAGCAGAAAAGTGGAACAAAAACAGAAGCAGACCATGTATTAAACATGAGGAGAAATCCCATACGCTTTCATCCCATGCCTCTCCTGGATAATGGCTCAAATCCTTCTCTTTGTGTGATGAATAAATGATGACAGCAGCTTAACTCCAACAGTACAACTGATCAAAAAATAAAGTGAGCACAGTTTTGAAAGTCAACGTCCCCAAAAGACACAATGTCCCTTAATTAAGGAACCACGTAGTACCAAGTACCAACCAAGTACATTTCCAATGCAAACAATAGGAGAGTATCAGGTCTCACAGACAGGCATATATGCAAATACTTAGACACTTCCAGAGTTACAGAGGGGTGTTTTCACTTATCATAGGGTCTTACACTGCCTCTGAACATTTTACAAAAAGGAGGGTACAGGAGGGGGCAGGAGATGAGAGTGGGTCTGATAGTGAGGCATTAATGATAACCTCCTCTTCCAAAGTTATTATCCAGGTGAGGAGGAACCAGGGAGTGATGGCTGGAGAAGTGAGTGTATACTCGGGGTTGTAAAGTGCAAACTCTAGATAAGTAAAAATAGCAGCCTGTTATCCCTTGTAATCTCTTTCACGCACTGAATTCTGATCTTGTGTGGCATTTAAGGCCACAGAAGGAGAGAGATGAAGAAGAGGTGAAAGCTTTCAGTCTCCAGTCTCATACATTCAAGGGAACAAAGTTTAAAAAAAAAAAAAAAGCTGGTGAAGGACAGCTCAGGAAATTTAGGCAAAGATGCAGTCCAAAATACCAGCTCTGTCACACTGAATTCCACTGTAATCCTGCATGTGTGAGGGAATGATTTATGCAAGTCTAATCCTATATGCTTATCCAGACACAAACTTGCGATCACCAAAAACACTTCCACTGCATTGGGGTTTTGGGGAATCCAGCACAAAATAGCTCAATCTTGCATATTTTAACTGCAAATACAAATTTCCATTTGTCCTGCACGGCCCGCCTGCCTCATCAGCCAGTGCCTTTCATACCCGTAAGGCTTGCAAATCACATCCAGTGAAAAGGGAGACTGTCTGCTTTTACTGAGCGGTGGTTTCCTTGCATTCACTGTGGCTGGAAGGGACACACTATCTAGACAATACCTACAGGAGGTGCCAAACAATGACTTGATGGGGAAAAGACAATTCTGTACATCTAGGCATTCGACAGCAGATGTGAGAGAGTTGCAACTGAGTCTCAGAGGGTTTCAGAGCATCCAGAGGCCCACTGTTGGTGCTGGATATTTATAGGAAGCCTATAGGGGATTCTTCTTTGTTTTGGTATGAACGGGACCTCTCATATGGGGAATCAATGAGAGGAAATGCATGTATGAACATGAACAAATATGCAAAAGGACCTGTTAAACTGCACACTATTGTTTTTCACTTTAAAGCCTGAATACTGGGCCAAGGCTCCAGAGAAAGAGTAGATATGTAAAGCAGTAGAGTTGAGCACAAAGACATAAGGTGCACTTACAGAACTGAAGGCTCAGACTGATGATGGCCAGCGCTGCCCCGCCCACCACCACCAGGAGGAGGAAGCGGTTGCGAGCCAGCATCTTGTCATGTGATTGGTCCGCGACCCTGTCCGTCAGCCATCCAGACCACAGCCCATCACAGCTGTCTGGAAGAAAAAGAGTTAGTGAGATTATGGAAGATTGTTTTCCTAAATTTTATAACATTTCAAAATCATTATCTTAGTTGTTTTGTTGGACGGAACAAGTAAAGAATTTGGAGGCTCTGATGGTTACGACAACCAGCTGTCTTTTTTCCCCCTATTTAAAAGGAAATGATTAATTGAAAAAAGATGAAAACTCAGTGGACACAGCCCTTTCTTTTACACAAGGGTCTTCATTTGGATTTTTTAATCCTAAAAACTATGATATGTGTGTGTTTGGATTTCACTGAGTTATGAGAGAAGATGGAGAGCAATTTTTAATGCAAACTGCAGCAGAGCTCGCAGTTTGCATTAAAAATTGCCCTTTCACCTTACACAGTATCTTTACCTCTTGTTTGAATACCTCTGCTATATATTTGCACAGTCAAAAATATCTACACAGGTCTAGAATTTAACCTGTTGGTGTATGAACATCCCCACTCATAGTTTAAAAGTGATCTGTCTTTGCAGCCTGATGTGAGCTTTGGATACATTAACGTGCCCTATGTAACAATCTGCTTGGTTTCTGGAAGTATCTCAATATGCCTTCATCTTACCCTCAGATGGTCTAAATACTTTTACCAATCACCATAATCTGATATTCAATGCATTTCAAGAGTCATTTACATTAAATTACTTGTGGTGTACCTTTCCCAGTGCACCACAGCTACTTTAAGCTACCATCAGTTAGAGATTTCCTTCGTCTCCCATAACAGCTTACAAGAACTCAATGACCTTACTGAATACTTCACCTTTTTGTGGCTGTGTTGCTAAAGTGTACAATCTCTGGAGAATCTAACAACTCTCCCTCCTCTCTGACAGAGTAATGGTTGGAGGGTTGGGAAAATTACAAAGAAACACATGGCACAACCCTAACAATCACCAAATGTCATGGCATCTGTTCAAACTATTGATGAATAATAAGAAAATCACTCCAGTGAACAAAAGACTATTCAAAGTGTCACCAACACATATAATATATTCAATAATATAACAACAATAATATATTCTAAGTGTGCATCAACTGTAGTTGTATGATCCAGCCTATGTCTCTGCCCTGATATTATGAAGCCAAGTGTTTTTCTATGAGTCGTAGTGTAAATAAACGGAATTCAAACCAATTTTGGTTCACATTTCAAGATTTCAAGCAAGAACGGTTGCTATAATCTAACCAAAATATAAATATGCAACCATATTGTTAAGCCTGGCTCACTTGCTCTTTCCTAGATTTCCAGTGCCACGCACATGCCAGTCGTGCAGGTCCATGAATAGTCCGTGTAAGGCCAAAGGGTTGGAAACTAAGCAGAAACATGGGGAGGAACAAACTAAAACTGCAGTAAATGTAGGGCTACACAATGAACCCTACCATTAGGAGGTCTAAAAACACTCCCAGTCCGGCCTGTTAAAGCCTACGTCTAACCAAGGTACAGTAAAACCATGCTTCTCAGGCAGAACTGGACCAACGAATATGCCCTTCATGACCCACTTCACTGCCTGTGCATTCTAACCTGTAGCTCCAGGATGCATCTCACCAAATTCCAGTCAAAATAATGGGAATTACAGGTTGTGTTTTTTTAATCAATAAACGTTTACACCAAGTAAATATTTCTTATATCCTTCATGAATAATGTGACCATTGGTTAGTTCGGCACATGTATAACTCAACAAAAGATATTTATTTAAATTAAATATCAACTTTAATCCGCATCTGTCACGTAGTTTGTTTTAGCCATTTACGGTGAAGCAGCACCGAGAAGTCAAGTTTTTAATAAATAAGGAACTACTTTACATATTGTTTGAATGCCGAAGTCGACAGTTGGGTTTTAATAACACTCAAACACTCCGGTGTCATACTTTACCTGGCACACGCGTTTGTCAGAGAGCAAAGCAACATTTAATTGCCGGAAATTTAACAGGAGCTTGCAGTGAGAGCTGCGTGCAGCTTAAAGCTCCTGCAGAGTCCGGTTACGACGCTGCTAGTTAACTAGTTAGCTCACAGTTAGCTAGCTCCTCACATTCATCAATCTTGTACTTCGGCTGAACAACCCCACTGACTGGCTTGTGGAGAGCACTGCACACGGAGCTACGGACCGTGTCGTGTGTGGCACTGCAATGTTAGACTTGTCCCCACTTTATTTTTCGGTACTTGTTGCTCTCCTGTGCAGGACTCAGGATAAGTTACCGTGTTCATGTGTGGCGTCGTGTGTCGCTGCTCCCGGAGCGAGCAGCCGAGTCAAGAAATAAAAACATGCCACATCAACAATAGTGCTCGTCGCAGGAGACGAGCAAACACAAAAAAATAAATGCGCATGGCTGAACACCTACAATCCTCCACAAAAACAGTATTTATTGCATTTTTTTTCTTACCCGGAGGAACTGAGTCTCTCAGAGCCACGGCGAGCCGGCTTTAACACTTGAATCCAGCGCTTCGGTTTCTCTGGTACGACCGAGTGCCGACAGTGTCAGACATCGGTGTTAAGTCACACATGATACAAAGGAAGACTTCCTGTGATCATTTACAAAATAACAGCTTCTGCATGAAAATGCTGCCACGTTTCGCTAACATTTCAATTTCTCCGTATCCAGAAGAGATTGCCTTTTGAATAGATTAAACCATAATTAAAAATTTAACAGTATAGCAGCTATTGTGAAGACAAAAACCCTCTGCTGCGTCACCGGCCATCAAATGAATAATCCACAAAATAAAGAATTTCATATACTTCACCTGTGATATTTGCACTTGCAATAAACTTTAGGGGAAAAGCAAATTTGCCATGTTGTCTTCATCCTCCCTCTGTGTCAACCACGTGTTTTGTCTGAGTGAAAACTATTAACGAGTAATGAAGTAAATGAAATCGGGTCAAAGCATATCAATAACCATGGCTTGCTGAATATATACGGGGCAGTTGAAGGTGATTCTCAGTTGTATCAGTCAGAAGTACATACAGTATGAACTCAACAAAAAAAAGTAGGATTTTTCAGGTTTTATTTTGAGAACAGGCACATTGGAGCCAATGATGTGCTTTTATCTTGAAAGCCGATTATATTGTTTTCCGGTATTGTTTTACTTGAGCTTTCTCTTTGTAACTTGACAGTTGGAGAAAAGCGGCTTTAGCTGGCTGCTTTGTGGACAGACAGACCAGCCGAAATCGCAACCTCACTACCCCATCTACTGGACTATAGACAGCAATGCACACGTTGCCTCCAATGCCTCCTCTCTAATACAACTATATGTCTTCAAATCCTTTTGATAGTAAACGAGAACAAAAAATGTAAGTCTATTGATTTAACTGTGTAGGTGTATTAAATCTGCTCTTTACTGGTGACAGATAACCTGAATAAAGGACCTGGAACTGACTTCATCATTAATGTCATTAAACACCTGAGGGAGCGGAAAGAGACCAGAGAGCTTGTCATGACATTAAGGGCAGTGAGCCAAATGCATGAAAGAAGCCCAGAGACAGAGCGCAGGAGCTGAGAAGCTCTGTCAATGCAGCTCACTGGCTCAGACTAAAATACATTGAATAAATAAAGATTAATGAGACCTCTAATATACAGTATATTGCAGGAAAAGGAAATGGAGTAAATAATCTTTTTTTAAAAATTATACATCAGTTCCTTCCACCTAATATAATAGGTACATAAAGATTAGTACCAACACAATTAAGAAGCTGAAAGGTTATGAACCTGAAATGAAGTATAAAATAAAAATAAAATAAAAATCATAATAATACAAATAAAGAGGTGGCTCTTTTGAAAAGGATTTAGTAACAGCAAGAATAAGAAGGGGAGTTAGAAGTGAGGAATATTGCTTCATAAATGCATTTATGACGTTTGTTTCCCTCTGCTAAACTGCTGCTGACCCTGCAGAAGTCTGAAATCTAGCTATTTTAAAATTGTCATATTTCCCTCCTTTCGTATATCTTTATCTAGATTTTACTGATGATTCTGAAGTTTAGTTTATCTAGAAATACATCTCTCTGTATGTTGGAATAGCAAAAGTGCAGCTTTAGATCCATGATTTTGAAAATGAGATGAGTGGTGTAAAGTTAGCAGTGGGGTCCTCTCCAGAATACCACTGTCTGTGTCCTTCAGTGCTGCTGTCCGGTTGCCACTAATCAGTGTCATCCTGTCTGCAGCTCATGTGGTTAGCAAATTCTGCAAGGGGATACTCAGTTGACTCACATTCAGCCTCAGTCAGAGCAAGACACTGAGACATGACTCAAATGCTGAGAAAAAAAACAAGCTTCTATTGGTGCTCTGTCACCGCGAGACTGTGACACGATGTGTTCTCAGCTCACCTGGTTAAATTGCAGCTAAGTGGATGACATCCATTCTTCATTTCAGCATCATTTAGTCTTTGTCAGCTGAGACATACACACTGGGCAGTTAATCACTGGATGTGTTTTTATTTGTCTTGAGGTTATTACAGTAATTTAGATTTTTTTAAATAAATTCTATGAGCTCACATTAGAGGTATAAATAAGTATTTTGAGAATGTCTCATCAAACATATAAACATAACATAAAACATAAAAAACATTCTCATTTTTACACAAAATTCTGTAAGTTTACTCTGAGAAGCATCTTCATTCAGGACATTTGCAGTTCTACTGAATCTGCTCCTGGTCTACAAAAAGCCACTCATTTGCATAGTTTGTCAGCAGACTGTTAATGATGCAGAACACTAAGCAGTATGTTGGGCTGAACCAAAACTATAAAGTAAGCCAGATAATTAAACCATTAGCTGGAACTCACTATATAGCTTGGTAAAGCTGCGGGGAGCTGCAGATTCAGGTGATAAATCTCTGTAGGTTAATCACTATGAGCAGCCCCTTTCACACTCTTACACTGTTTTCACCTTGTCATTTGTTACAGCCAGCAGCTGAGACATTAGCTAGTGTTTAAGCTCCCTATAATTCCTTACATTCTATTAAGCGTCATGTTTTTCATGTGACAAGTCACCCTGATTCTCATACAGTAAGGACTAAAATACAGTCTGGTGGTGCGACGTCTTTGAAGAAATTATGTGGTATCTGCTGTGGCTTTTGCATCTACAGAAGGGTCCCAGACTGAACAGGACTAAGTCTGGGATTATAGATGGCTGAATCAGGCGTCCCAGAGGACGCTCCCAGGCCCTCAATGGACCATTGTCTATAGCGTCCTCACTCCTCTGCAGCTGTAATATCTGAAGGTACGGCAGTCATATGAGCCGAGCTGCTGAACGTGCAACCACTTAACTTGACCTTTTTCCTTTCCACTCTACTCTGCACCAATGGAAGTCATGGGACAGGGATGACAGGGATGATGTGGGTGATTGTGAATGGCATGTGTGTGCGTGCGTGTGTATATGTATTTTTGTTGCTGTGTGAAAGCCTGCAACTGATAACTTTCTACATTAAACACCAAAGTGTGTCCTGGACATAGTAATTTGTGTAAGTAAGTGTACCCAAATGCTAATGCTCTGCTGATATAATTTTGAGAGAATCCAAATTGTGCTTGGCAGCCAGATGCCAGTGTGTGAACGTCATGAGATACTGGTTTGCATCAATTTTAACATCCTGCAGTGAGTGCATGCCTGGTAGCTTCCTTGATTCTTTTATCAAACAATCATGAGTTTAATCTCTCAAACAAATGGAGATGATTATATAACAAAACATTTGCTGTCATCCCACTGTCTTCCACTTTCTTTTGAGCCGCTACAACAGAGGAATGTCTTTGAACATTTATTTCCTTTTCCACAAAGTCAAATTTTGGCTTAACCACAGGTCTGTATTGATAAAGAATATAATCGGTTTACTGTGTTACCTCTCAATACTGCTGCAAAGTTGATCAAGTTCTTTTACCTTTTCACATCCATTACCTGGGGGCTCCATTTTATTTTTTTTAGCCAAACTTCTTGGTCAACCACTCACTGGATTGCCATGAAGTTTTGTAAAGACATTGCTGGTCCTCAAAGGATGAAGCCGACTGACTCTGGTGATTCCTTACTTTAGTTTATGACTGAATTCCTACAAAATGAATGACATGCCCATCAGCCTCTGCTGTACTTAGTGTTTTGTGCTAATTATCAAATGTTAGAATGCTAATATGCTAAACCAAGGTGGTGAACATGGTTAAAATGATGCTTGCTAAACATCAGTATGTTGGCATGGTGACGTTAGCATTTAGATAAAAGCACCTCAGTGCCTAAATACAGTCTCATGCTAGATAGGATGGTTGTAGGCTCAGTATACTTTATTTATTAATAATAATAATAATAATAATTAATAGTATCATGTATAATTATATGATGGGCCTCTTTTTTTTTTTTCAAAAATGACTGCAATTGCAGATGATCTTGAGTCAGATTTATTGATACATACATTTCATGTGTGTTTATGTAACATTCCATAGAAGTAGCCATATATCAAAGCTCACTGAACCACACACCTTACACTCTGATTAGCAGCGTTTGTTCAAAATAAATTCAAAATAAGTTGGCACCAGTTTCGCCATGAATGTAGGTCTAAGAAATATTAATAACTCTCGTTATAATGAAAACTAGCTGTGATGAACAGAATCAGAGAGCACCTTTTTTGTAACATTATACATCATTTCCACCAGTAATCTGCCTTACATTAACATTTTCTTGTTTATTTTTTGTGAATTCCCGCAATGGTCACAGTCCGGTTTCATTCAGTGAGGCTGGGATATCTCCACATGCTGTAAGAAAATCATAAACCACTGAAGAAGGTTAGGTTCACAACCAAGTGAATAAAAATGTGTCCTGAGAGGGTACTGTCGGGATGCCAGGGCACACGTGAGGAAAGTACAGGTACCTGCACTGTCACATGTGTTACATACATAAACCCAGTGCCCTGAAGTGGTTAAAGTTTAACTGGTATTTTCCTAATGGATTTCACTCACTGGTGTACAAAAAGAAGCATCGATCTTACCTCCCCTTTTTCAAAATACACATTTTCAAGATTATAGAAAGCTGTATGAACACTTTTACAAATCAAACTTTAAATTAACCTGTATAAACACTCAAACAATTAGTAAGGGATTTTTTTTATCAGCAAAGTAAAAAGTTCAGTAGCCCTGATTGTCAAACAATGGTTGATCATTGATGCTGTGTTGACTTATCGCATGTTCCAGAAAATGCTTTCAAAAGAGTAATGGTGTAAAACGTTTGGTTTTCGTTCTTCTTTCCTCAGCATTTCTAACCATACAGGCCACATACACTGTCAAACAAAGTCAAACAAAGTCAGACATTAAAAAAAAGTGGCACAAATAATGTCTGTTGAACGTGTTGTATGTTTTTTTGTAAATGTGATCTTGTGGGTCTTCATGTAAATGCTGACAGACACCTTGACGTCTGCTCAAATTCAATGACTGAGTTTCCTTTGTGATGATGACAGAATAATTGTAAACTGATCACACAAATAAATGTTCATACATTTATTCACATACAGCTGGGTCCAAAGGTCTGAGAGCACTTTCCCATTCTGGGGAGTCTGAGTGGTCTCAGTGTCAGTATATTCATACACCTCAGTAATAACTGATGTGATGGTTCCTGGGTGTATACAGTATAAACTAGTCTCCTAATATGGTGACTGTGACAGAGATTTCTTCACAGTGAGGGATTCCCCAAATCAATTTCCTTTATAAGGGAGCACCCTAATATGGTCGCCACACAGCCACAGATTCACTGTCTCTCCCTAATATAGAGGGGACAGGGACCTCTGTGTTCAGCTCATTGGGACACACACACTGTCAGCTGCTACAGCATATTCATGGCAAGTGGTTGGCATGTGCAGTGAGTGCTGACTTGTCACTTGCTTTTCATTTATTTTAACTATATAGATAATACATCAAAAGATCCTCGTGCACCATTAGTGTATCAAGAATAACTTTTTAACTCAAAGAAAAGATGGAGTCTCTAACAACAGCCTGGTTATGATTTTTTTTTAAAATTGCCTTGAGTTTAGCCACAAATGACCAAATGATCAAAGGAAACTTGAATTAAAAAGTTAAAATTAAAATTATAATTGAATTAAAACAAAATTAAAGCAAGACTGCAACTTTTGCTGAACAGCAACCCCTGTGGCTAAAAGAGAAATTTGTGGGATAATGTTAGGATTAGGCAGGGCCCCCTTCTTGTGTTTCTGTTAGTGTTACCCTTCCTGGTATGTGTTGTTATGTCTGTTCTCCCTGTTTGTGTGTGTCTGAGTGTACCTTTTTGTTGGCAGAGGTGTCCACATGACCTGGACACCTGTCTGGAATCTACTCATCACCCACCACCCTCCCCCGACTTCCTGCTGTATTTAAAGATTCATAGCAATAATGTTAAGCATTTCCAATCTTAAAACAGCAACAAACCCGTCCTGATAAGTACAGTATGTTCAGTCAGTGTATAAGATTACTGAGCAAAGGTCAGCTTTGGCCCAAACAGATTTCAACCATACGCTGCTCATGTTTTTTTTTTGTTGTTTTTTTTGTTTTTTTTAACAAAACATGCTTTGGCTGCTAAATTTCAGCCAACCAAAAGGCCCTGAAGGAATGTTTGCTCTCAAAGTTCAGGTTAACTTTGTATTTGACTATTTCCAGACAGACCAGCATGGAAGACACCAAGATGTTGGCCTCTGGTTCGACAGCCAAAACAAACACCAAGCAAGCAGACCAAAAATACAGTTCCTTCGCAAACAGACAACCACTCATGTACCCAGAGTTCATGTTGTCATTTCCCTTGCAAAAAATAACAAATTTTCTCCACATTGCAAATTCTGTACTTAGCTCGCCTGGTTTTATACTGTCTAGGGCTTGCAAACTAAACTCACACAGACTCATGAGTAACTGGTGTAAAGACAGCTTTCTGGGGACAAAAGAGATTTTGGCAGAAGACACGTGCCGTTCACTTTGCTACATAGAATATGTCATTCTTGATGTGAATCATACTGCCTACATTTAAGAAAGCATAAGCATTATAATTTGTTAACATCCTATGCCTAGTATTCCAAAAATGGATGAAATGTCAGTGTCTGCAGAGACAAGTCAAGTGCCCAAGACCACTTTTCAACAATCTCCGAACACAACCTGCCTTTTCAAAGGTGGTAAATTCTACTGAATTTGGTGATCCCCTCACTTCTCCTCTAATGTCATCTTCAGGCTGATATTTTTGGTTCAAAATAAAGTGTCTTGACTACTGTTAGATTGATTGCCATGAAATTTGGTACAGGTATTCAAGATCCCTAGAGGATAAATGTTGCCGACTTTGGTGATCCTTTGACTTTTCAAGTCAAAATTTTAGTTTTAGCGATACACAGCTTTCGACCAAATGCCTGCAAAACTGATGACATTCTCATCAACCAGCACTTTGTGTTTGGTGCTAATTTGCAATTGTTGTATGCAAACTGACTAAGCTAATATGGTGAACATTGTAAGAATTTCCTGTACACAGCAAGATGTTAGCACTGTTGTACTGAGCCTTTGCATACTGATGTTACCATTTAGCTCAAAGCATCGCTTTACCTACATACAGCCTCATGGAACTGCTAGCATGACTATTTTGAGGTTGAATGTATTATGCATGTATTATTAGGTTTGGATTTTAGTCCTAGGAAGAAAAACATGAAGACATAAATGCTACACAAGAAAAATCTCTGTACACATCTGTTTCAGGGAGGAGTAAAAAGCTGCAAAGTCATTGTTCTGGGTGTTCCTACTCACTCACTTTGGCTTATTATGAGTGTTATATAAATTGGCTCATATGCTGTTTGTCATGTGCGTTATTGTTAAGCTGTGACAGAAATGCTGTGACGATGCTACTGCAGCTTTTACTATATATGACAAAAGCCCAGACTGTATACAGGAAACATAGAAAACCTAACAAACCAGATTAGTGACCCCAGCAGACACACTCTCATGCCTTTTTATGTCTTTCATACAGTCAGACAGTAATGTGATTACATGAGAAACTGTGGCACATGATCTGGCCTGGTTAAATTGCATCTGTAGTTACGAAATTAAGTGGCGTATGGATTTTATTCTGCTGCCCAAATTAGTAAACCTCATTTTCTGTGTACACTTGACCTCCTCTCAGTTCACCTCCCTCTTTCTTCTTCTTTCACACGCACACATGCATACCAGCTGTTACCCTACAGTAAATGCACAAAGAACCTTTGTATTAGATATTTGGGTTACATACACCAAAATATGTGGAGCTCAAAACAGTCTGTGGGTAGCACCATTTTTTCCTGGTGTCTAAATCAAATCCATCATATCTTGTGTGTCATACATAAGCTCAGGGGCTGTTTACAGGCTGCAACAACTGGTCCTTTCTTTTAAAAACTTAAAGTCCAGTAGTGTTACATAACACAGCTCCATGGGAAAGGTTAGTGTATAGATATTTGTACCACCTACAATTTGACGGTGTTACTGCAAATGAGCCACAAGACATTCACAAACGTGTATGTGCTACTGGATAATAGCAGTAGCCTAACAGGAATGTTGATTGGTTGGTTTATTCAGCTTCCTTACGGGATCCCTGCCAAAATTTAAATGATCATATACAGGACCACATACAGGAGGTGATTCCTCGTCTACTATTATGTACAGTGCTTATAGTAGTATCTGGCTGATTTAAAAAGTTATGGAAACCAAAAGTGGGTATGGGTTTGAGAATCTTGTGGCTTCGCAAATTTGCGCAGCTCTTCGTTAACATAGGCTGAACCAATACACCTATAGTAATGCATGCTTTTGTAGAGGGATTAAGTGTAGCGTGGTCCAGAAAATACAAATGTGGGGTTTCATTTCACGTGAAAACACTAAGAAGAGCTGCCACACTCCTTCTACTCAGAGCCCGGATAGCTCAGTCGGTAGAGCATCAGACTTTTAATCTGAGGGTCCAGGGTTCAAGTCCCTGTTCGGGCGATATGTCTTTTTAGACTGAAGCTTCCTCTCTCGGAGGACTTCTCTCCACTCCGGCTGATGTAATTGTGATATTGATGAATGTACGGTCACGCAGCTAATACTCAGATTCACCCTGTGTAAGGGCTCATCCTGTGTGGTACGGGACACTTTTACAAGTCCAATGAGTAGTTATGCTCTAACAGTTAGCTCTACAGATGTACAGTCCCTTGCTACGGTCAGTAGTACATTATGCTATGTGATTGATTTCCACTCAATTCTGGAGTAACCTACTCAAAGGAAAGTTAATAAGTCTGCCGTGTTTCCCTGCTCTTCCGCATTAGTTTAGTCCCGAGTCTCACCATGTCCTAAGTTACGATCTCTTCCTTTCAAAATAAAAGCGGTATCACGTGAAAGAGTAGTGACGGGGCGGTTTTACGGGGCACCTCAGCCAATCGCCGCCTCTGTTTTGCGGCTCCCCAATCGATGATAAACATTGCGAGCTGACCCGCAGGACTCACAGTGAGGCAAGGCACGTCAACGGGAAATAGGCCGAGTCGTGTCCACAGTCGCTGTTATTGTTGCAAGGCTGGAATTACTCACCCACATTAAAGACACGCACACTATGGTGAAGCATTATTCTGTTTCACAGGGAGGAGACGCAAACCTGTCGCTCTGACATCGACCTTAACCAGCGGAAACCCGTTAGCTTTGGCAGCTAACGCAAGCTAGCTAAGTTAGCTGTTACATACCGTCGTAGTTTTTTTTTCCATGCAGCTGACCTCCACCACAACACAGGCGCACTGAGTATCATTTGCTTGCAAGGTTGGGGTCATTATTCCCCGGTTTCTTCACGTCCGCTCCAGAGTGGTGCCCCGTGGACGGTTCCCGAATATGATACATAATGAGTCAAAGAGATACCTTAGTTCATCTGTTTGCTGGAGGGTGAGTATATTCCCATGTCATATACATGCAAGAGATGAGCTAGCTAGCTCCACGCTCAGGGCTAACTGTCGTTGCTAGCCGGGGTAGCTACACACACTGGGGTGTTTGTATGTTTTTTCTGGGATGTTGGTATGTTTACGATACTGGGATTTGGCCAGTAGATTTGGATATATTTCTTTTTTTTCTTACGTGAAGATCTGTGTTAGCATCAGTGTGTCAGATGTCGGCTAACCAATCGTGTCTACGCATGTGCACCCGTAGGAGTTTAGCTCAATGTCACAAGTCACAATGACATTTCCATGTATGAATGAAATGGCTGGTTCATGGGAGCGCTTTCTGTACTCACTGGCAGATCATCGTAGAAGTTGTTACATTTTACACGAAATGTAAAGCTCAAGATGAGAAGAAGACATACACGGAGTGAGCCTAACACACTTTCGGTGTCATCAGCCGTAACGTTAGTGCATCAAAACAAACGCGGGCAAACTGCCACTAAAGGTCACTCGGAAAACATTGTTTAGAAACCACTGACAAAACGTGTATGCTCGGATGTGACTGATGCAACATGTAAACTTTGTGTACGCATTGGAGTGCAGTCTAGTCTTTTCTGTCATACTGGTCTGCCAAGTATGATAATGGGATGAGGTTAGCTCACATGTGATTTAACAGTCGTCGGGCATTATCACAGAAAGGCAGCTATTCCACAGTTCTTCAGTTCAGTACTTGGGTAAATGGGTGAAACAACATGCTTATGTTTTGACAGACCTAAGGCAGACTTTTCAGGTAAGGAGTTGAGACGTTACGTTTGCTGTAATTATTTCCTGTGAGGGTAAATGAGCACTTCACTGACATTTTTTTAGCAACAGCAGTGACTCTCATCCTGTCTTCTTAGAGCCTTTATTTTATTATGTGGCTGCGCTGATAGACAGATAGCTAATGGATTTGGATGAAGAATGTAGCAAAATGAAGTATGTCTCTTGGTATATGGGCCTAAACATGCCACGTAGATGTTCTCTTTCCCGATGTGACATTTTTTGCTCATCAGACTATATCCCTCTAACCATGTAAGATCAAATCTAATTCCTCATCCATGCACGTTTTTCCTAAACCAATGTCCTGCTTTCTTTGCAGTGTGCATAGTAGCTGCCTGACACCCACTCACTTTCCCTGTGCCAGAAACTTTGTTGACTTGATTTACTATCTCTACTCTGGTGCTGTTTGAAATTTAACCCTAACTAAAGATAAGTGCTGTCGCTCTGGCTTTTGATTTCCTTTTGTCTGGCCCTGTCCTGCTCACTAAGGTCTCATCAGGTTCAGTTTATGTATGTAGTCCATGTGAATATTGTTTTTGTGTTCTCTCTTATCAGTCAGATTTATTATTTGGTAAATGACTGTCTAGGAGACTTTCCTGAACTACCTGAGCTGGTCATAAAATGATGTCCCAGGTGTACTGGTGTGTTCATACAGGATGTTGAGTTATGTGCGTCACACATGACAGCGCAGTTTTTAGAATCTGTCAGTGTTAAAACTTAAGTGATTTGTTTTACGATTCTCAGTCGTCAAAGTGTGGATTTTGATAAATAGAACAGCAAAAGGAGAAACTCGTACAAACATTTATTTTTATATCAATTGAGTGGTTCAGATTGTAGTCCCTATTTTCAGGCTACCTAAAACAAAAGACAGTAACTTTCTGCAGCTGTTATTTGAGCCCTGTTTGATAAACCCTTGTATGAAAATACATACATCTATGAGTTTGACGTGGTGTGGCACTGAACAGAAGCTTGCTGTTGTTGCCCAAGAAACACAAAGCATTCCTGACTGGCTCTCACTGTTCCCACACTGTGGATTTCTTGTCTACATGCCAGGGAGCTTTAGAATTCCACCAACCACACCACTGGCTAATTTATTTATGCAAGAAAATAACACTTTGGACACCTATGACCATCCAGGCCGCTGTCGCCATCGAAGGACACTTAATATCAGACTGTCAGGCGAGACTGGTGTTTGTTTGCTTTCTCACCGCCACCTTTTCCATCCCTGTCTTTTTGCCAGATGTGGGGGCACGGTAGGAGCCATATTGACTTGTCCACTGGAAGTAGTGAAGACCCGCCTGCAGTCATCCTCCATCACCCTCTATGTGTCTGAAGTTCAGCTCAGTACCGTCAATGGGCCCAGTGTAGCCCGCATGTCCCCACCAGGCCCCCTGCACTGTCTCAAGTGGGTACTCAACATTCACTACTGTTACATTCGTGCAACAACTGTGTCTTACATACAGTATGCGTTTTATATATACCATGCACAGCTTTGCTGAAACATAGAGCTCAGTAAACAGTGTTAGCGCATAGGCTTTATTTGAGCTTTAACCAAAATGGGTGTAGCTGTTCATGCACGTAGCTCATGGTTCCTTCTCCCTGCTCTCCCTGAGAAGTTTGGCTGCAGAGTCATGGCTCTTCCTTCAACAGGCACCATGTTGTTACTCTTGTTTGGTCTGGCTGATGTCCCCCTGGCAAGGCCAACCACTCCCTAAAACCCAACTCCAAAATCTCACCCTTTGGGAAAACTACACACAGGAGCACACATCAGTCACTTTAGCTAAACAGGAAATTTCATAACCGATCCCACTATTATTATTTTTTTATCTTGTGAGATTTTCATAAATTTGTGATTTCTCAATGTGTGTGCTATGACAGGCCTTTCCTTCTTTAGGAAGTTACTCAGAGCCTGTGGAAAAAGTGTGTCTGATGGCCCTGTGCCACGCCACCAATTCACTGAGCTAAGTCACATTTAGATGAGACGCCAGAGGCTGTGGCAGTTTTAACCTTGTTGTTTAGGCTGATTGTATATTCCTAATGAAATAATTCTGGCACATTCTCAAACTGCTGTTTAATACAGCGCTGACAATTTCAGATATGTTCATTCAGTGACATCATTTCTAGATTAAACACATTGCAAGAAATGGTGCTCGGTACTTTTCTCAACAAAACAAATTGGTGCATGGAGTTTTGTTGAAACCAGTATAGCTCTGTGGAAGTAGAATAAAGAACATGCAGCTTACAACCAATCACACAACATTTTTGACATGTTGTAGGCAGTGGTGGACAGGGTGTGTTCAGTGAGGCTTCGTGAAAATTTCAAAATGTTCATCTGGTCTGCCCCTGCACACTGCAGCCATATAAGCCAAATGTGGCAAATGTGGCTTTTAGACATGACACGTAGCTGAGTTTTACCTTTAATGAGCTCCACACAAACTATAATGAGCAAATGCATCTATGATGTTGTTCTGCTGTAAAACCTGTTTTTTTTATAAAGCAGCTGATAGGTTTTTGAGTAAAAAAACATGCAGTTTAACATATGCTGCAACTCTTCTAAGTGGAACAATTTTTTTCCCCTTTATGTTTGTGTTGTGTCATTGAGGCCCTGTAGTGTTCATTACCCCCAGCAATTCAAAAGTGTTGAACAGGGAAAGCAACTGACAACTGACTACAGAAAATTTTCTATTCTTAGATCCCTACTGGTTTAGGGCTTTGAATGTAGGCTAAAGTTCATACACTAAATTCTAATATTACTCATATAGTAGTTTAGACTTTGGTGTGATGGCGGTGCTAGAGGAACGAACAGGATGCACCAAAATCAGAATTTACACTATTAGGACATTAAGTATCAATAGCAAACTTCAGGATAAAGGGGCCAGTAGTTTTCATAATACACTTATGTGTAAGTGTAAGGACTGACCAGCTGACATCATCATCTGTGTGGGCCAAAGAAAAACAGCTGGAAAAAAAAATCACCTGAAATGTTACCAGATAAACTTGGAAATCTAACTGTACTTTAGCGCATCAGAAATTGGACAATAATAAATAATACCCTGGAGTATGAATATTGTCGTGGTGGTGGAAGAATTGTAATATATATTTTTCGGTGTGTTTCATATTCAGACTGATATTGGAGAAAGAAGGACCTCGTTCACTCTTCAGGGGCTTGGGGCCAAACTTGGTGGGCGTGGCACCCTCCAGGTAAGATATTTCTTGTCAACTTCATCTTCAGAGTGAAAGACTGTGAAGATATTTGTACTGTCCATGTGTGAAGGCGTTCTCAGTCAAATAATAGTCATTGGATTTCCTTGACTAATTGATTCTTTGATGGAACTGAAAATGCGCCACACTCTCTCTGATGTTGTCATTCCTCTGAAGATTAATACAGTAATTTAGAAGAATTTCTTCTTGTGTTAAGAACTGAAAATGATAAGTTGACCAATCAATTTGTTGACTGACAGAAAATTAATTAGCAACAACTTTCTCCCTAACATTCTCTAGTAGCAGCTGCTCAGATATGGGGAGTTTGTAATTTTATTTATCTGATTTGTTAGTAAACTGAAACATCTTTGGGTTTGAAGATGTCATGTAGGGCTGTGTTGTTTTTTTCTATCATGTTATAGATGGAGAGGGAACATTTGTTTTTACAGCCTGTCCATATCCCACACAGAATCATGCATATATGCATGATACATGAAATAAGCCATTCAACAGATTATTGATAATGGAAATAACCATTGGTTGAAGCCTTTCTAGTGTTTGGCTTATACCTTTACCTAGTTGCAGCTGTGCTTTGAGCTGAATGCTGTCATTATATTAATATGCCTTCAATCACTGTGTTGGCATACATGTTAGCTTTAATATGAGCAAACCAACTGCTGGCACAGCAAACATGCCAGAGTGAGAAAAGCGCAGGTGTAATCAGTGACATTAAGAATGGCTGCGTTCCATTCGGGTCGGCCACTTCCAGTGTCCTGGTACCATGCCTGTTCTGTGATTGACATGGCGTAAGGCATTGTAACCATGGTTACATTATGTTCCTGTTCAGTGACATTTACACACAGCACAAAAAGGATGTGTTGTCACATTTCTGATAATGAGTATTGAATAAACATTAATGGACACATGGGCTGTTTTACAGGGAGAAATGGCTGTGAGGAACATTGGTATTATGTAAGCTCCACAGGGATCCTTGAGGTTACTTGGTGACTAATAAGCATTAAGGATCCACAGCCGGTTAGGTCCCATTCATCTTCGTGGCTCTCTCAGCAGCTTCTGTGCTGCTTACTGGACGGTGATGTGCTCCTTTGGAAACATGGCAACATTAGCAGCATATTAAACACAGTATTGTGTCTGCGTCTTGGAAATGCTCTGACTGACTGCGGTTAGGTAATAACATCGAGCTGTCATGATCTTAAATTACCCGTCAATGATAATGATAGGAGCAAAGTGGTGGCTAATGGCAGTGGGTAGTGGTTAATGCCGCAGCACGCAGGTGCCAGCGCTAAGCATTTGTAGAGTGTTTGGTTTGCATCTTACATCAACGAATGCTGATGTGAAGACAACAGGGCCTCCTGAGAGACAGCAGGAGCGTTTTATAATGTGATTGATGAGCTTTGAGCATCATTAACAGATTAAGCACATTTGACTAATGATTGTAGAAATTGTCCAGACGGCACATTATACAGTGCTATTGCTGCTTGAAGGGAAAAAGCAAAAGCAGCTTGTGTATAGCTACGAGTACGACCATGATCACCATGACCTTTTTAATTAGTGAAAACAAACGGAGATGTGCTCTTATACTGAATAGCCTCTTTATCTAACTAGGCTGATTTGCTGAGACAGCTCAATAAGCTGAACCTGACATGGGGACAGTTTTACTTGCTAATGTAGTGTAATTAATAAACTACAGTGCCACTGCAGGTACATTGTGGACTAATTAGCTTTACAGTAGGACACAAAAACATGACTTATATAAATTCTTTAGCCTTGTACAGGTGTAGCATGCACTGACCTTTCTTTCCTTTTACTTCCAACAGAGCAATCTACTTTGCTGCTTACTCTACTGCCAAAGAGAAACTGAATGGTGTGTTGGAACCTGACTCCACACAGGTACACATGGTGTCAGCTGGAATGGCAGGTAACTATATATCTGAGGTGACAGACTCACGTGCACCACTTTGTAATTTTTTTTTGTGTAATACTGTAACCTAGTGAACATTTCCAGCATGCCTGTCAGAGATACTGAGTAAACAAACCTGGTCTGGTTCAGTGCTGGTAAGCTTAGATGAATAGTGGTGTTACATATAGCAGCAGGCTTGTGTAATGTACTGTAGGTGTTGATTTGCTGCTGTCAGCCTTAGCAGTTACATTGATCCCTCTGTAGAGAGCAGGCAGTGGTAGAACTAGTTTGTGTTATGTTTGATTCAAAACACTTGTCCTTTTTGACTATCTCAGTACACCAACCATGATACTCCTGTGGATGCAAAAACAAGCTTATCCTCTTTCCTTTACCTTTTCCCCATGCTACCTCAGCAGTCTTAAAATTGTTTAATTAATAACGTAACAGGGTAAAAGGCCAGATAAGATATTAATTAAATAAAATAAAATATTCTGTCATTATTCTCTGACACTTCGTCAAGTGTATGTAATCTGTTCTTGTGTCACTCTGAACCAGCTGGGAATACCCAACAGGTACAATGTGGGTCAGACAGGCAGCTGTATCTACTGTGCTGTGTGTCTGCGTGTGGGTGAATCCGACAGGTTCGTGTTTGTGCTGCTTTTAGCACACCGTGACTCAGACTTTTCAACAACTCAGTCAAGGTCAGCATTTTGTCAGTACATCTCTGTTCAGTCGTTATCTGACTGAGCTGAAACGATAGGGTGATGAGGTGTCGACAGTAATGTAGTCTGTCAGTGACATGTGATACCTACAGCAGGGGTTAGAGCTGACCTCTGCTATTACTAACAATGGGTGTAGATGTGGGAGAAAGATCACCACAAGCTAAAACAGGTTATATATTAATTTAGGAGCCCTACCAAAATGTTAACAGGTCAATTTTAGTCTCACATCCCCATAATAGCCAAATGTCATTGAACATTAATGTCATAAAGTATAGAGGTATTATCAGAAATATGTGCCTCAGGTATGAAAAGTAAGTCACATGTGGACTAGCCTCTGTTCCGCTGGCTTCCATAACTCAACGCGGTGCAGCAGTGTGGATACTTAATGTTATCGTTTCGTCCATATCCAGCAATCTCACAAAAACCCTCTGCTAAAGTCATGTTTTTTCAGCTTTCTAGTTGTAATCTCTGCTGTCTAAAAATCTGTAACTAACCATGACCCCCTTGACTCAACTGCACTCAGCTCTCTATATTGATGCATCAATGTGTTAGCAGCATTTTACAGTTGTAGCTTTTGGGGGCAGGACTCTTTTTGACTACTTTATACTAACTTGATGTACAGTTGGCTGGTTTAGCTCAGTGGTTCCCAACATGGGGATCATCATGCCCCTCAAAAGCGTCGCATGATAAACCTGAGGGGTCATGAGATGACTTTGATCATAACTTTCAGCTCCATTCCAGTTAATTATTGTTATTGCATTAATTACTGTTTTTAGCTATATTCTTTCAACATGTCCCCTCTGCTGTCTTGGTTGCGGGATGATCATTTCACATGACATATGGTGGGTTCATTTCTGGGGAATAACTTGGGGAATGGGTTTAAGTTAAATGGTTGCATGCCATTTATTTTGCTACACACAAGCCTGTGTCTGTTTTAGGCTTTTACTCTACCATAGCTCTCCTCTCGCAAGGGCATGAGACCCCCACACCACCAGGGGTCTCTAGCTGCATCTGTGAGGAGTTACTTGGGTCTGCGTGAGTACTCACCACAGATCTGTGCTTTTATTTTGTTAATATATCTGGTTGTTCTCTTTCTCTCTAAGCATTTCTATCCTCTTCTCCCTTATCATCAAGGTCATTGGATAAGAGGCAGTTTTTTTAACAGCTGTTTGCATGAGACGTACACTTTTTATGACATTCAGTTGTTGCCCTGCTAGCACACATAGGGTAGTCTATAGCGGGGCAAGCTTTCTTTCTCTCTAAGCTGCCCTCATGACTTTACATATTAATTAAAGAACATGTTTACACTGTTTTAATTTAACCAACATAAGTGAAGCTTAAAGAGTATTTGTATCTTATGTAGAGTGTTAGCACTTTCCTGTGCCACAGGCAGCTTGGCACGTTTCTCGATTTTGAACAAAACATAATCCTGTTGTTTTTTTTTTTCCTCCGCAGGTTTTACAGCCATCACAGCAACCAATCCAATATGGCTCATAAAGACCCGTCTACAGCTGGACGCTAGGTAAACATGACACTAGGGTGTGAGCTTTAGACATTTCACATTTCAGTTCCACACTTGTGGCTTTAAAGGGGACACTCATTAATTTGGTTCCAGAGTTCCCCTTTATTTTGAAAACCAGCCACACAAAACTATTGCTGTTTTGGTGGGGAATTCTTGGAGACACTTTCACATCTGTATGCTATCTCCTGTGCTGCTTGTGAGCCCGGTTGTGTTCCATCTACAGCAACTATAAAGTTGCTTGCTAACAATTAACCTTATTATACACATTGTACAGCTTTGTAAAGCCGTTGTTTGTATCATTTGAAATTATATGGCTTTTTTAGACTCTTAGTGGTATCCAAAAAGACAATGTGACAGACAGCCTGGCATTTTGCTGTGCTCAGCCTCGCCCACCCATTAATCTGACCTGGGAGAACAGCTTTAACACGTTACATAACACATAACTGGATTCTACAGTGTAATCAAGGAGTTTACCTTTGCATGAGCTTTCATGACTTCACTTTCTTAATATGTAAACAAATCTCAGAATTGTTGTTGTTGTGTTATCTTCAGCTGCTCTAGTTCATGTGGAAATGTAGCCTTTGTAGTTGTGACTTTTCAAAGTGTATCCTTGAATCTTTTCCTGTTTGATCTCAGGAATCGAGGTGAGCGCAGGATGAGTGCGTTTGAGTGTGTGCGGCGGGTGTATCAGACAGACGGCCTCCGAGGCTTCTACAGAGGAATGTCGGCATCCTACGCCGGCATCTCAGAGACTGTGATCCACTTTGTGATCTATGAAAACATCAAACGGCGCCTCTTGGAGGCCAAGGCACCGCAGAACATGGATGAGGAAGAGGAGGCGTCCAAAGATGCTTCTGACTTTGTGGGGATGATGCTTGCTGCTGCCACCTCCAAGACCTGTGCCACAACTATCGCTTATCCCCATGGTGAGAGTCAGATTAGCAACAGGCTGACATAGGCTCTGCTTTACTGGTTATTTTCCTTTAACCTTTTCCTTCTTCCTTTTTGCCTTTGCAGAAGTGATCCGCACCAGGCTACGTGAGGAGGGTACCAAGTATCGCTCTTTCTTCCAGACTCTAACAACAGTGCCCAAAGAGGAGGGGTACCGCGCCCTGTACCGCGGCCTCACTACCCACCTGGTACGACAGATCCCCAACACCGCTATCATGATGTGCACCTACGAGTTGGTGGTCTACCTCCTGAACGGTTAAAAGTCTCCCACCCCCCCCCCCCCCCCACTTTTTAGACGTTAAATGTAACCCTACCCCTGTTCGAAGATGGAGAAAAGAAAACAAGATCAACTGCACACCAGTTGGCACAACAACCTGCTCACCAGAACAGGACAGAGATGGCACGATGACCTTTGTCTCAGTGACACAAGTGGTCGTTAAAAATAAGTTGGGAGTTTTGTTTCATAGCCAAAGGATCTGGCACAAGGAGGAGGATTGATCCTGGCATTAGTTTAGGGATCTGGGTTTAGCTGTGGCAAAGAAACAGTTTCCCTATTTTTAAGTTTAGTCCATCCTTTTCTCCCTTTGGTTATGTATGTTGCTTGTGCAAGCTCAGATTCAGTGTGTTGAAGAAAGAACCAGACTTACAGTATATTCTGCCTCTAACAATACTAATAACAAAAGAGAAATTATTCCAGTCCTCATTACTTTGTGGATATAAGACCCTCTCCAGCAGTAGGCTTTGTTCTCATGCCTATGATCTGTTTTTAAAACATTTTTATTAGCATCATGCAGTATTCCCTGCATCTGTAGAGGCCCAGAATACAAAGATGCCCAGACTCAGTAGTAAGCTGAAATATCTGATGAGGGTTCAGCAGTCAATGAGAGCAAGGAGAAATCAGTGCTTTGGCTTGTTGAGGAAGGAGGGAGGGAGGGAGGGAGGCGAATGGGTGACGTGCCTTGTGTGAAGATACGACACAGATTATGATGCACAAAGGCTGTAGGAGGTGGTGGTGGAGCTCTGGTTGACCTGTTACAACCAAGGATGTAGAATTGTAGTTGTACACTGGTAACGTGTGATTTCAGGTGCCCTTAGTCAACCTTTTACATATCATGAGCACAGACACGCTCACCTGAAGGTTTTTATTTACTAGCCCAGTACAAATCGTGAAATCCTCATAATGCAGGAATTTCCATGCATTTACTGCTCTTCACACTACATACTTACATGGATGTCTGCTAGCCTGCGACCTATGAACCTGGTTTGTGTTACCTGTGTGTGAAAGAAGAATGATGACTAAGGTCAGATGGAGGGTAAAAATAAATCACCGAACTGAACCAGAATATAATCCACTGTTCTAACTACTGGAATGTAAATAAACAGGAGGAATAACTTTACTAAAAGCAAGAAAGTAAAGCACTGACCCATCTTGTGAATTAAAAATAAATATAACAAATTTTAACAAATTGTAATATTGATAAATATATAAAATACCTGCCTAAGTGATTGTGTTGCATTTGTCTGCCCAGTTATGGCAAAATGCAAATATTTTGTGCATTTTCTTTAGAGGAGAGGGTATTTTCCTGTTTGTTGTTACCTTCTTCTCGAACAAGGTTGTTGTTCTTATAGCACTTTTCAATGTCTTTCTCTAGAATCTTCATCTCATTCTTTTTCTTTTCTTTTTTTTTTTTTTTTTTTGTGGAGAATCCAGGCTAGTTTTACAGGCGAGGACAATCCTCTTGAGTTTACTCTGGAAGAACTTGTTGTACAGTTTAAACCAGTGGTGTGGAGGAAGTGGCCAGGAGTATGCTCCTCATAAGCGCACATTAATTAAACGCAGACCAGTGAAAAAAAAAAAAAAAAAAAAAATTTCTTGATTCCCATCATTCAGTTGTCATTTAGGTAAACAAAATCACTGCATTTCAACTGTTTTTTTTTTTTTTTTTTTTTAATGGAACTGCTTTTGTTTCAAACTGTTCAAGTGAAAAAGACTGTGTTTTGCTGTGACCTAATTTATCCTCATAAAAGTAACTTTCCTTGTGTAATCACATGACCCAAGGACCCAGCCTGATGATAACTGTATGCATTTTTATCACTAATGCAAACTTTAAAGGGCCTTGCTTCGCCCACAGTGCTGTGGTTATCTTCCAGTGCATTTTAACTCACACTGATAACTTATCCAAATACTTCACTGCTTCATAGGTCAGAGTGCTGGTGTGCAGCAGTAAGGGCATTTTTGGCGTAATGTGCAGCTCGACTGCTCACTTTCTCAGTGCCATTGAACTTGAGACGGCAGAAGCGGCTTCAGCGTGTGTCCCCAGATGCTTTGTGTCCACTGAAATTACTGACATGATCCTCAATGTGAACAGTGAACAGTTTTACAGCACACATGAAGGATGCATTAGATTAGCCTCATTGTACAAAAGTTATTAGAGATGTATTAACGCTTGCAGACAACGCCATCAACGCACACTATTAATGTAGTGAGATGTGAGTCCGTGGGTGACTCCGTTGCTGCTAGTAGTGACTGGACGTTTGTGTATCACGGTGCTGGCTACACTCCTATGGGTTTAAAACAGGACATGTAGTGTGAGTTGGTTGTACCTAATGTGAAAGGGTCAGTTTACCCAACTAACAACAACAAAACAATTTCTGTCTTACCTTCACTGGCATTTAGTTTTAGTTTTATTTTTTCAGGCCATGAGATATCTGTGAGTCAGCTCAGTACAAAGCGAATGGAGTTGTGTTTTTGATTCTCACACAGTTTAGTTTTTCAGTGGTGTTAGAACCACAAACAAAACTCCACACACAGCTTCTGTTGTATCAAGGTGGCGGCTGATATTTCAAAACCTGGAGTGAAAAATGCCAGAGGTAAGTGGCAAGATTTTTTTTTTTTTTTTTTTTTTGGGTGAACTGACCCTTTTAACTGTAAATTCCTATGCATCTCTTTCACTCGTATCAGTGTCTGTTATTTGTCAGGTGATGCATTCTTCCCTGCATTCTATGGTTATTCTTTTGCACCCACACGTTTGCATTGTGTGCCTGTGTGCGTGCGTGTGCCGCGTATATGTTTTGTGTGTGTGCTTGCCTAAGTGACAATTGTATGTCATTCAGTTGTGTCTTGTGTGTAAGAGACCATAGGAGTATGTGTGTCTGTATGCATGCACTCAGAAAAATACCTGCAAACAGTGTTGTTTTTATCTTTAAATAAATTGTTGCCTTTTCCTGAGGCCCTTTGTTTTTTGTTTTTTTTGTTCCATGTTGTCAGTGATGAGCCAACTGTGAGTGTGGCTCAGTCTATGCATCGTCTCATACCTGTTTTTGTAAAACAAGAAGTAAATAAAATGGAAAGAGTGCAAGTATATTTGAGTGTCAGAAAATCCTTGTTTGCTTGACAGACTTTTTCTCAGTCCTTTTTGCACAGTCTTCAAATGAAAATCATGATTCTCAAAATGGTGAAATCCTCAAATTATTAGCGTATTTTCTAACATTACATGCATTTCTTGTGGTTGTCAACATTTCTATTATGTTAATTCTTAAATGCAGAAAACTGTCCAAATTTTAAACAGGAATGTTTTCATAAATCTCAATAATTTGGTAGTGTCACAAAACTGGCTACGGAGAACAGCTGCTGTCTCTGGTCATAAAGATGCTGCTGAGAGCAGTGAGACTGAATTAAAACAGTAAAGTTGCTGCCTCCGAAAAACAGAGGGGACAGATCAGGACTGTGAGGGTCCATCACCATGGGAATCATCACCGTGATCAGGTGGGTGACTCCTCTCAGCAGTCATGTGATTCACTGTTAACATAAAAACATCCAACAATGTATTCTTAAATTCAAGTAGTAGCATGATCATGCAACTCATCACATGTTGTCAATTTTCATGGCAGAGACACTAAAAAGAGAGCTGCACCATGATTTTAAAATATTTTAAAGATGTAGATATTTTTCATATCTACATAGTTCCTGAATTGCATGAAATTTGTTGCGTTGTGACATTTTTTTTTAACCCTACATTTATTTTTATGTTATACAAATAAACTATGGACATAAGGGGGAAAAAAGAGAGTCAGCTCAATATGATATTTGTTTATTTGGGCCACAATGATAAAGGTGTATATAATTTTGGTGGCAGTGATACTGTCATCGGTGACTTCATATTAGTTTCTGTTGAGAGAGTGACAGCCTTTTGTTGACAAGTAAGGTGTTGTTGTACACAATACAGACTGATGTCTGATAATTGTAACCCCGTCTCAGAAAATGTGCTTAAGCAGTTGTGAAAACTGTAAAACTGAACAACACCTTTGATGAGTCGGCCGACAGCTGTAAGATTTCCAGCCACCAGGTGGTGGTGTTGACCTGCTGAGCTCCTGTCATCTTCCCGTGCTCCATCAGCACCGTGGAGTAGATACTGACAGATGACGGCCTGCTGCTGCCTCAATCCTCAATCCAGAAGATGGGAGAACGAAAAAAAAAAAAGAAAACAAAAATAACACATCAGCCACCAAATGTATCACTGTGCATTTGCACCACAGACACAGCTGTGACATTAAATGAGGCAGTCAGCTACATGTAAACTTTGCAGACTGAAGCAGAACATGAACCGATGCCAGGCGAATGATGGCATAGCCTCAGCTGAAAAACATGCTTAGCCTACCTAATCCACTGCTCATTTCCTGGCCTGAACATCGCCCATCACATTAGCTCCAGCAGGACCAGCCTGAGTTAGACAATGCACATATTTATTTTGTGTCAGACTGAGAGGAGGGAGGAATGTGTTCCCAAAACATACTCCACAATCTGCCAGCAACACCAGTGTTCTTGAAATAATACAAAGTGCCTGGGGGTGTTGGTTGTGCCTCAATTGTAAATTGAGCTTTTGGGACACACTGTGAAGCAACAGCAAAAAACCTGATTGAGCCAGTTGGGCATTATTACTGGCACCTTGTTTACTTCTTAACTGGAGTGGAGGGTAAAGAAAGACAGAATAATGCTGTTTTTCATTTCCACTGTCTCTGACTGGCTTTTGGCTCTGTGTTGTGGTATTTTCAGTTGTCTGGCTTAATGTTTAAAAAGATCTGGGCACTAATCTGTATCTGGGTTATACAGAAAGATTTAAGTTTTTTTTTTCAGTCAACAATATAGACCCAGCTCTTCTTGGTTTGGCATTTTTTTCTGTAGCCTACTGCTTTTTAATTTCCACTTCCACTGAAGTGATTTGTCATGTCTGAGGTCCTGCAGAAGGAAGCAGCAGGTATCTGTCATTCCAGCAATTTCACATTTCACTTTCAGTAAGTTGGTGGACTCACAAGAGGAGAAGTTTGAAAAAGAATGGTCAAAATAAAGGCAAAAGAAGCAAAGGCCTTTTTAAGCAAGTTAGTTATTTACACCTAGATCTATAACGGATATGTGAAAATAATATAATTTTATCCAATCAAATCTGATTGGATAAAACCAGCTAGCCCCTTCTTCCATATATGCAGAATAATATCATGGGTCAGAGGTTTGTGTTTTGACCTCTATCAGCAACAAAACTTTGTCTACATTTCCTAAAGAGAGTGGTTGTGCTCTTAGTAATTTCTCTCTCATGCTATAGCACTTGTGAGGGAGGTGTAGGTGGTAGCTCTCTGCAGCTCTGACTCTGTTGATATGTGCCCACTTTTGAGCAGTCAAATGAAATCTTAAGGATTTGATATGATTTCCCACCCACATGTTCACTTTCACTTGCAAATTTGTCTCATGACAGCGGTTGAAGACGGTCTAACTACTGTTTACCTGTGACTTTAAAGCATCCACTGCGGTCACAAGTGGCAGTTAAAAGCTATTGTATCAGCACAAGTGTAGAAGAATCCAGTTACACAGCTAAAATGTTTTTGACATTATCCACTGTAAACTCATGGTCATACGGGACTAGGTGGCTGTAGCAGCGACGCCCCTGTGAGTCCTGGATTGAGCAAAGGCATTTTATTACTTAAGCATTAAACGTTTCATCTGTAAAAGGCAGAATGTGTTGTTTCTCCTCTCAGAAGTTACATGGTCTCACCTTAAAGAGCTCCCTCTGGAACCAAGACACACATCATACAGCTGTTTGTACAGTCTGAGCACTGCCCTCTGAGACAGGTCAGCCTGTTTTCATGTGTAAAATCAGTGGAGTACCCCTTTAAGATCAGTTTGCATTTAACACCAATGCTTTTATGTATTATAAAATGTCTGTTTGTCCATGTATTATTCATATCTTACAACAGGGTCTTTTAATTATAGTTCAATTTAGGCTACAATTAAAACTAACTGAACTAAAGAACTCACTGACCACTCATCCACTTTCTGTATGAAGTCTCTGTCCCTCCACACCCTTGGAGACTCTGTATGTCCCCATTATCTTGTGCACCAACTCCTCTTATCCTAGACCAGACTTAAAGAACTCTCACTCTTCTTGCTTCAGATGTTTGCCAGTAAAAGTGGAGAATGACAACTACAACATATGGCTGACATGCACAAGGAATCACACACACCACACTGCATGCATGAATTAAAAAGAAAATGCATTTGATCTGCCTCCTTTGCTATTGCTCTGTTTCTTCTCCAAGCACTTCACCCATATTTAACACGGCTGCTCTGTGATCACTTGGATATTGTTAAGACACCAAACCAATTTCATACCTTTCCACTTCTTAGACATGGATGCTTTTACTGTTTGGTGATCCAAGACCTGAAGCTTAATCTTGCTCTCTTGTTATTTTTACAGTGACGATCTCTATGGAGCAAGTAACAGGAGACGAGAAAGTTTATATTAAAGGAAGAGTTTGACAAGTTCAGTATAGTTACAAGTTAAATATAGTGCTGTTATAGATGGTTAGCTTAGCTTAGCACAGGGAGAGGAAACAGTTTGGTAGGTTCTGTCCAAAGGCAACAAAATCTGCCTACCAGCACCTTTAAAGCTCACTCATCAACATGCTATGTTTTATTTGTGTTATCTGTAAAAAAGCTGAAGTGTGAAAATGTCAACTTACAGTTTTTTTTTTGTGGGGGGGCAGTTTTACAGGAAGTCACTGTTCAATGCCAAGAAATGGTAGAACACATAACCACAAGCTGTTGTTTTTACACTTAAGCTAACCATCTCCCGGCTCCAGCTTCATATTTAATGGCTAGACATGAGAGTTCTTTGATCTAAGTAGAGAAAAGGTGGATTGTATATACACAATGCAACACTGATTTTCAACAATCAGACACAGAAAGTTTGAAAACATGAAAATCATTCTTGTGACCCGAGGCTAGACTTCAATGAATCCACAAAACACATGAGCACGCTTAACACTGGCAACTGTTTGAACCCCATCGCCCACTGTGGTGGGCTGTGAGAGGCACGCTGGCTTGGGTGAATTCAAGGACATCTCTCTGTCTCTGTATCTCATACACACACACATAAACACAAACACAAACACACACAGAAACAGAAACACAAACACAAACACACACACACACACACACACACACCCAAATCACCTACATATGGGAGGCAAAGTGAAAGGAAGTTCAGCCAAGTCTAGACAAAGTACTCCCCTGTATTTTCTAACAAGCAGAAGTCCTCATGGTGATTCAGCGACATTGTTTTACTGTCAGTACACCATCCAATTATGGCGGGCTCCAAAGCTGGTCCGGGGAGAGAAAGACCCACAGGATGAAGACGTGACACAAGAGGACCGGTTAGAGAGAGACAGCTGGGGAACTAGAAGGAGAAAGCAAAAGGGAAAAAGAACGGTAGATCCAGGGGAGATGACGAAAGATAAGATAAAATTTATTGATCCCCATAAGGGGAAATTGAATTTGACACAGCAGCACAAGGGAATGTAGTTAACATTAAAAAGAAAGAAAGTTCCAAAGGAAGAGAGTGAAATTATCTGATGCAAAGTATCTGTCGGAGGACTTGGGGAGGGTTCAGTGCGTGCTGGTGAGAGCAGCCATGGCAGCTTTCTCTGAAGTCAGCACAGAAAGGCAGGCAGACGAGCACAATCACAATCACACACACTAACTCCCTCTCTCTCTCACACAGCCTCATTCACAGACAATAACTTGCTTTTACACAGCAGCAAATCCAATGCAGACACACTCACAGCATGGGATCTCTGAGTCACTGTCAGTCGGCACTGTCGCTGTCTCACCAAGATCAGCTTTCTGACTTTATGAGTATCAGACGTTTCGCTGTCTGTGGTTACAGCTATGAGAGATAGACAGAAAGAGTTTGACATTTTGGGAAAAAATGCTTATCCATGTTGTTGCTGAGGATTAGACAAGAAGAATGATACCACTCTTATATCTTAGCTTAGCTTAGCACAAATACTGGAAACAGGGGGGAACGGCTAGCTGGGCTCTGTCTAAAGGTAAAAAAAAAAAAAAAAATCCTTCCATCATGTCAGCCATCATTTTGGATAAAACAAACTATATACATATATAATGTGCTAAAGTTGTTTCTCCGTGTTTCCAGTCTTTATGCAAGAATAGCTAACTGTCTCCCGATGCAGTTTCATATTTAACAGGCAGACATGAGAGTGTTATTGATCTCATCTGACTTCCGGCAAAATAATGTCAAACTATTCCTTAAATTATTCACTGCAGAGGAGCAAAGAAAATATTGCATTTTTTTACTGACAGGCAAGTGATCTCTGCTGTGTTAAACCCATCAACTTAAATTCTCAGCTCTCTTTGGATTTGATTTGAGGCCAGCTGCTCAGGGAGCCAATGAACTAGTTTTCACAATAAGCCTAATTTCATCCAGGCCTTTATGCCCACTGAGCCTACTTGCTCATATTTAAATCTGCTGTTGATGCATTTATAGGCGAGATAAAGATAGTTATAGAAAGTGTACAACAAATTTTGTTTTGTGAAACACTTTTATACAGTATAACATCACAAACTTAATTTGTCTGAGTAAAAATGATAAATAATACCTTTTTTTATTTAAATTCTAACCTTATTTATAGGGCCATGGCTCAAATACAAATGAATTAAATAGAAAACAGTGGACAGCTTGCGATTATGCTCAGGATAAAACTATGTAAGGCATGAAGTGGCCTCCACCCTGCATCAAGTGCTTTAAACCTGAAATTCAACAGGAAGACTAGTAAGGTAACATACAAAATAAAAGCATGGAATTACTCACATTTAGGAAAAATAACTTCCAGCAACATAAAATATACAAAAATCTATACAGAATCGTTAAACAAATTGTAATGCAACTGTTGTACAAAAAGGCTAAAAATAACATTTTAAGAAAAGACTTTCTTCGTGCACGTCGTGATCGGAAAAAGTGTTGTTATTCTGACTGGCTTGACACCAGTCACCTTTTCTTGATCCCGGCGCTCCAGCCAATCAGCTGCTGTCAGGGACACATGAACGGTGATAATATCCACGGAACAGGCTGCGGGCAGGAGGAACAAAGAAAGCCGACCATTCCCTCTGAAGCGTCCTTTCACTTCGTCACTGCAGATAAATGTCGACTTGGCAGAAGCAATTTTCGCCTTTGTCTTACCACTTCTCCCTACACCCCTCCACCCCCCCCTCCCTCCATCGAGAGTCACACTGAAGTCCGACTGTTTGGTTTTGCTGAGGAAAGAGGAAACTTGGCGTCGTGAGAGGTTTCCTTGAGGTCGCTTCTCTCGAATCCCTCTCGCCTTGAGAGAGACGCGGGCTGCATAAAGGCATAACGCACGGTAAGTTTGATTTTTCTCCCTTTCCTAAGACCGGGATATTGAGTCGAAAACAGCCGTACAGCGTCGTGACTGTGGTCTGCTGTCGCTTTATTTTGCAAGAAGCTGAAGGAAAAACTCAAACTTCAAACTTTGCTCTTCTGTTTTCTGAGGCAGCGATAGCGCCGATGCGTTCCCTTCGCACCCTGCCGGGAGAGCAGAGCCTTTCCCAAACTCTGTGAAATATTGTGTCATTTTAGTGCTTCATTGCTCCCTGATAAAGAGACACACCTAAAAGAACGAAAAGCAAGATATTTTCTGTCTGTTTGGTGTCCACGCAATATTTCGGCATAAAAGTATTTAGGCAAGTCGCTTGTTTTACTTATTTGAAAACAATTGAACTTGTTGATTTGTTTAGTCACGCACTGAATTAACTGGTACTGCAGCAATAGCTATGGATCAGTACCACACACACACACACACACACACACACACACACACACACACACACACACACACACACACACACACACACACACACACACACAGTGGGGTCCGAAAGTGTGAGAGCACTAGTTAAGATGCCTCTATTTTGCATTTGTTTTGAATGCATTCTTTTTCATTACACATTTTAATGTCTTAAACAATTTAAGTGAAAAGTTAAATCTCAGAAAAGTGGAGATGGATCCAGAATATCTTCAATTTTTGCTGTTTTGTTAACATCCTCTTTTGTTTTTATGACAGCACACACTCAGGCTGCATGGACTCCACAAGTTTATGCTAAACCTGATGACCCATGTTATCACAGCAATGATCTGACCATGTTCCAAAGAGCTTCTTGTGGTCTCACAGGATGCTTGTCTTTCTCATTCTTCAAGTGTATCCATGAATTTTCAGTAGAGTTGAGATCTGGTGACTGTGGAGGAAAGACCATGACAGTGTCCTTGGTCTTCTCTGGTTTTCAAGTAGTTCTTGCAAAGCTTTGAGGTGTGTTTGGGGTCATCATCCCACTTCAGTGTGAATCATTCTCCACAAAGATGCAGATCAGAGGAAACAGCACGTCACTGAAGAATGGAGAGGTACTTCTCCTTCGTCAGGGTGTTGTCAGTTTGTTGCAAGTGTCCAACTCCAGAGAAGGCCAAACACCCTCAGACTTGAATATTCTCACCACCATGTTTCACTGTGAATTTGATTCAGTGCAGTATGATTCTGTCTCCTGTTTGTGTCCTTACACATACATCCTTCTGTTCATCTTTCTGCCATAAATCTCAGACTTGAACTCATCAGTAAATCTGACCTTGTTCCAGTCATCTACTGTGAAATACTGGTATTTCTCTAGCTTTTCTCAAGTTGTTTAGAAACTGCCACTTTTGCAGATTCAAATTTTGTTCTTTATTTAGCAAATTCTGTATACGTTGCTTTTCTATCCCTCAGACAACTAAGCTTTATATATTGATCTGCTTATGGTCTGGTCACTTCGGTTCAGCCTGATTGTGTTTTGGATACGGCTGATCTAGTTCCTGCAAAGGGTTTTAGAGTTCCATGCACTGCCCCCTCAGAAACCTTTAGTCTATACTTGATAGTTCTGATGCCATTTTTTCCCCCACTGTTACTTACTAAACAATGATCAGCTGGAAACATGAGACCCATATTAATACCAGGTAAACACTGGCTGCAAGTTGAATAACTGGAAGGAGCCTCTAATGAACAGATCAAATCCACCTGCGTGTCATCTGAACACATGCTTCAATGGAAGAGATACAACTCAAGAAAATCTGACCTTTTATACAGCGCTGTCAGTCAATGTACACAATTTTGTTTTAAAGTTGATTGCTGACCTAGAAATGGTGCAGAATCTTAAATATTTTCCATGACATGACATTACTTGTGTTTTTTTTAAGTGTTTCTGAATGCTCAAGCTTTCTGATTATTTCCAGGTTTATGTGAAAATATTACCGATTTTAATTCTGGTCTCAGACTTTTAGTCCCTGCTGTATACATAGCCATTGTAAACTGACCTTAAATTGGTTATTAGAATGTCATTCAAGCTCTGAAGCCACTAGTGACACATTACATGTATAAAGTTAGGTTTTCATGGTACAGTGCGTACAGATGATGTCAGTACTAAGCTGCTATGATTTGAATGGAAATTTTGACTTGTTGTTTTTCTCCATTTAAGAGAGAACCGTGCACATGAGGCAGTGTCTGCTGTTGCAAACCAGGTAGCTGCCTTAAAGGAACACTTTTATTTGTGTCTCATTCACACATAGATCAGATGATAGTTTCAGTTCTTATTGCAAGCTGAGAAAGAGCATATGAGAGAATGGACCTATGTGGTTCTGTTGCCAGTGTTGCTTATGGTTTGTGGAGTTTTGAATTTAGCAGAAGCAAAAATTCTCTTTTTATCCAAGCTTCTGCTTTGACTGAGCAATTGCTGACATTGTTTCAGGTGAGCAAACAAGGCAGGCTAATGCCCTATAAAGTGCACTATCTGACTTTATTCTGTAACCATTTGATTCAACGTTTGCCTCCTGTTCAAAGGGTAAATGCTTTGCCTGTAACTACACCATCTGCTTTGCCCTCCTGGGCATTGGCAGGCTACTGTCCAGATCAAGTGCTATGAAAGAGTTGTGTGGGTGGACCACAGCAGATGGTGAGATGGAGAACATAACTGGCTGACCATAGCTGCTAGCTAGGCTAACTGTTGTGATTGTTGCTCTTGCTTTCAGTTGTGTGTAGTTTAATAAACAAAAGCTGCAGTCGTTTAACATGTAAGCAAAATATATCAAGGGTGACTTCCTCGCAGTCAGTATTACAAATGGTTTGAATGTTAATTAGCTTCAATGCACAGTTGAAAGCCAGCTCCTATTCCTCCATCACAGAGGAACTGTTGACCCCTGCCCTCCATTTTCAGCCATCTGGGGTTTGACCCTGTGACCCCTGTGACATCCTATGGCCTCCCTGTTAGCGTGTGGGTGGGTGGCATTAATGTGCCCAGGTTCACAGCATTCAGACGTCAGTTCCAGAGTACATTTTCAATTCCTCCAGCATCTACCAGGAAGCAAATAAAAGGTCATTGGTTATTGGTGCTTTGACTTTACCTGACCTTTTGGACAGTTTACAGTTGATTGCAACCCAGTCATTGATCTGTTTTTGTGCATCCGTCAGATGTATGTGTGTTCTATCAGACTGAGAGAAGTGGGACACAGCCATAGAAATAAAGCAGTCAACTTATATTTTGTTTTCCTGCTGTAAATCACACTGAGGGAAATCATGTCATATTCTTGTTTCTGTTCTTCTTTAGAAAATGAAAAAAAAAAAAACCCAACCATATTCTCTTTTATCCTGACTCAATGGAAAATGGTATTTCATCCCAGCTATGTGTAAAAGTCAAATTAAATTAAAATATTTTGGCTTTGTAAAGATAAATCAGAAGTCTATTTTATTGTTTTTGTCTTCAGCTTGTAAAATGAGGTTTTTCTTTTCTCCTCTGGCTTGAACTCCTCTGGCTTCAGCTGTCGATGGTAACTTTACATCTCAGCTTGCTAATGCTAATGTTAGCGCCCTTACCTTATTTCCAGTCTCAGCTTACATTGTTACATTGGAGTGGGAGAGTCAAATGGCTGGAGATGGATTACAACACCGCTATCTAACAGTCGGGGGTTTAAACACAACACACAATGAACCACTGTCTGCCACCAATCTATACATGTAAAATATTCCTTAAAAATCAATACAGTGTTAGATAAGTTAAGAGATACATTATCATAAAGGATAATATTGCAATACTCCCTTGTGAAGTATTGTCACACCCGTAATATATATGTTATAAGCTAATATTGGTCAGTAATACAGTCTGGTGGAGTTTTCTGTACTGCTCTTTTGTCTATCAACCCAACAGCTGAGGCTGGATACAGCTGTATTTGTATGTTAGTTTTCAGGGCTACCATGGACAATTTGGTTCTTAATGCAGGTCTGCCCTGCTGAGCAGTATGTAGCACGGGTGGATAGCAAACGGTCTGTATTTTGAAGTGTTGTTGTGATTTCATCTGTCTGATAAACCAGCCAGGCTGAAATGTTGGTATCTGTGTACATGTTGTACATGTTGCACTAGGTTTGAGGTAATTCGAAACTGTGCCACCTTTACATCTGTCCACATCTTGGTCACAGTTCTTCAAAAAAAAAAAAACAAAGCAAAACTAAGGGATCTATAGCAGCATTGTTTATGTCAAATCAAGTATCAGTCAAGGTTTAACACAAAACTCGTACTCACCAAAGATTGTTTTTTTTTTTTTTTTTTTTTTTTCCTTTTGCTATGGAGTCCTATTTCCTTTTCCATCTTCTTAAGTTTTATTACTTATAGCAAATCAGATTTCTTCTAATAGAATGTGAGTAGAAACGTCTTTTATAAAAGCTTCCTGAGTTTGTTGTTCCTCTTTAATGTAATTGTCTGTTGAACTGATGTAACAGGCATCTCCTGCTAAAGACTTCGCCACCATCTCATGAGATGCAGAATGAAATATGAAACATATGAGTGCACATCGCTGAAGGCGAACGCACTAATGACTCTTACACTAGGCAGAAAATGGCACGTCATACGGATTAACACTGAGCATCACCAACAAGCAGTCAGCTGTAGTAACCTGACGGAGTAGCCACAGTAGCTATTGATGACACAGCTGTTATGCTCACAACATCACTATAACTGGTGGGTTTTAAGTTGATAAATGAGGCCATAAACCCAGTCCTACCATTGATCATGAAAATGAGGATCCAGCATGCTTTGCTTTTTTTGCTATGGATGTGATGTTCTTAATATTAATATTATTTTAATATAATATTAATGGGCTGCGCTTTAGTCAATATTTCATATTATTCCACTCCACTGTCTGAACGAACACACAGAAAAACATGTAAATGAGAACAGCTTTGTGGGGAATTTGGCTTTATTAAATTACTGTAGATGAGAACACAGAGCGTAGCAGACAAGTAAACAGCATAGAAGGATGAAACGAGCTGAATCTAGGCAGGATGTGAATACAATACAATGATGTCATCGATATGCTAATTGGCATGTTACGTCATTTGGCAGGCTTTAGCTACTTTCCATTGAAAGTCGTGGTTTACAGTGGTTCCACAACAGTTTGCAACTACATCCTCAATTGCGCACATTGGCCAAATGCGGTCCAGCCATATACAAGGATCTGATCAAGTTTTGTTACAGTGAGCTGAGAACAGAGGATTTGGATTCTGCTTTGGTGACACAGTTATTTTTGCCATTGTAACTACTGCTTCCATTAGAGCTTCTACACAGGAATATTTATTTCTCATTACTGTCTAAATTTTACAGTTGTTTTTGAATCATTATTATTACATACGTTTTACATTTTTTTGTTTATTTTTTCTATGAAATGTCCATAAAAATGTCAAAGGTACAAGATATTATGAAATTGATTGTTTTGTCCAATCATTTATTATTACATAAGACAAGGAAAAGAACCAGACAATGTTTAGTGTTTTAGAAAAATGCCCCAAAAATGACTTTTAAAGCTTACGAGGTTATTGTAATAATTGTAAAATTGTCTGCCTTTCGGGCTAAGCAGTTAACTGAATAATCGTTTCAGCTTCATCCTTCACATCTCGTAAAATGTTCATGTAATCGATCTACCCAGGCGCCATCCCTCGCCTAAACTGGAATGAACGTGTCTCGACATGGACAGTCTCTGGTTGTGTTCTGCATGTGTGAAAGGGTGTCTTCTTATGTGAAAGCAGCTTAAGACAAGTTAGGTCTGACTTCCTAAACTAGCCACCTTTAACCACAGAACTCAGACACATTCAGAAAAGGGTTACGCAAAGCAGTGTGCAAAGTTATAGCTACAATTTCAGTTGGTCAGCTGCTTCATGTCAGGAGATGTTTTTTACCAGGATGTAGAAGTGTTGTCTCTCAGGGGATCGGCATACTATAGCTATGTCCTGGAGGGATTCCTCTGTAGTCAGAGCATGTCTGATAATTGTCCATTTTGTCCACACTATGTGTCCAGTCACTCCCCACCATCCCACACACAGTCTCATGCCCATGCTGGCGCACACCCACACACATGCACACACAGTGGTACAGACACGCAGTCGGAGCTGAGGCTGTTTCAGCAGAGGGGCACCGGTGCTGACTCAGTAGAATGTTAATGTTGTGAAATCCCATTAAAAGCAATCCAGTGCTGAGCAGAGCCACGCATGGGCTTTACGGGACAGCAGGTCATTTTGAAAGGCCAGCAGTGCCCTTGTGTTTGCACTGTGTAATGTGAGTCTAATCACTAGAGTGGCTCCCACTAAACTGAATTGCTCTTTTAAATCTGAGCCACTCATGTTTAGTTGCTCCTGAGGATCATTTAAATGAATTTGGATGCTTGTCAGTGGTTGAGAGTAATTGTTCTTAGAGCTGCAGCTGCACTTTGCTACCTGCAGTAAATACTGCAGAGTTTTGCCCTGTTGCTTATGACACTGTTGTGTGGGGAGAAACAAAGCAGAAAATAAAAAATAAAAAAAATCAGTTGTTTCTGTTTCCTTGTCTTGATGAGGCTGATTGAGCAGCAAGAGTATCACCATGTCCCATCAGGTTCAGTTGTGAGCACCAGCTGGACTTCACATGGGTCCCTCTGTGGACTTTTTCCACAAAAGGACCCATGGGTAAAGGCCAGTTTATACTTCCATAGAATCACTCTTTAGAAACCACAGCAACTGTGAGTGATCCGCTTGGTGGCATGTCTGTCAGTGGCTGCAGTAATTTCAGTAAAAGTAACTGTTGTTCAACTTTTCAGTGTTTCCCAGAGAATTAGATTCTATTTATAGGTCTCCATTCTGGCAGCCTGCCACAAATGAATAAATGTATGGGAAATACTGCATTTATTGGCTTCTACTCCAACATGATCCACTCACTTTCAGGTCTTAATGCAGTGCTAAACTCTAACTGCCCACCGTGTCAGTAGTATGTCAGTAGTCTCTGATAGCAGCACAGTGCCACTGGCTTCACACTGTCAGCACTAATTAGATGGGACATGGACCCTTTTTCAGCAAAAAGGGTTTCTATAACATACACACCCATTTGAAGCACATCCTACTCATCGTTTTCCTCCCTTAAGCATGGTGTGTCTGATTATAACAGGATAGGTGACTGCTCATGTCAGCCAAAGCTTCCTGTCGCTGCTGGGCGGCTGATAGATGCTGAAGATTGGATTGTCACCACTCTCTTCAAGCAGATGACGGTTGTTCCTCACCGTCGAGAGAAGTCAGTGAGAGAGAGAGTGAGAGGGATGTACCGCACAAGTAACTGGGGCTGTTTATCTTTCACATCTGAGAAGGATGTGGTGTAAAGCCCTCCTCCTGGAAGAAGCTTCCACCCACATGCTTCTATACCGGCAAACTGAACCTCTGCAGTGTGCGCAGCGTTCAGCAACGAGCTCCTCCTGTCAATGAAAGGAGTCGTTAGTATGCTGACAATAATGGCATTGAATTGTGGTGAGACGTCAGAAAATCCATCTCAGGTGGATGTGCTGTAATTTTACTTTTGACAACAGTTACGTTCACCATGTTCTCACTAAATGCACAATGCAGTCAGTATAGCATTTACATAATAGTAGAATTTCCAATACAGAGCTGCCTTTGAGATGCTTTTCTAATGTAGCCCTCTTGCATGTCTTTACAGCAACATACAGCCCGTAAAACTTTGGCCGTTATTCCTCACAGATGTGCAGATGACAAGTTACGTCACATGGATCCTCCCGGAGATGCAGATGCTGGAAGAATGAGATAGGAGGTGGATGGTGGGAAAACTGAGTGAGACTAAAAAGGCAAATAACGAGACACAGGGGCTGAGTAGATGGGTAGAATAGCTGAGTGGCAAGCTGGTGGAAGACGAGGGTTGTCAGTAGAGTGTAGCTGAGGATGGCTGGAGAGATTGTCCTGAAGTCTCAAGCTCTCAGCCATTTAGTTAATTAAGGTTTAGAAAATGTCTTGTAACCGAAGCCATTATCCCGAGCTCTTACAAGCACAGATAAGATAGATGGTTGTAGTTCTGACAGTGAAAACAAGGGGATGTTATTGGTTTTGGTGAGCAGTCAGAAAGTCCATCTGATTTGGATGTGCAATAATTTAACCTAAATAATAGCCTCAGACAGTTTGGTGTGTTAATAAGTTCCTTTAAATAACTGAGACTTTAACTGGACCTTTTTCTTTATTCTGATGTTTTAGTGGAGCTCCAGGGTTTCTTAATGTAATATAACTGTGCTGTTGTGTAGGATGATGGGACACTGACATTGCTTGACTCTTTACAGAGAACTGTGGTGGCTGTTTTTGACCTGGACAAAGATTACCTTAAAAGCCGGCAGCTCAGTTTCAGTGGTATACAGACGTATTCAAAAGAAAAGATTACATCTGAGCTGGAAGCAGGAAGTTTCCTCTTAAATGTTTAAAACCAGACATCCTCCCACCACCGCCTACCTCATCCTCTTTCTACCAGCTGCCTTTTCCTCCTCCCACTGTATGCCTCCTCCTCCTCGTCCTCATCTGTTTTCCTGCCACAACAATATGCCATGCAAAACAGTGTGCCCGAACCACTGGGTCACTGTGAGGGCAGAGTCCACAATCACACAACTGTGAATCATCTTACCTCTGGTGACCTCTTTTGCAGCGGTGTGTATATGTCGTAGGTGGCTGCTTGCTGCCAGTGTTGTGAAACAGAAATGGGGATAGGAGGAGCACGACAGATTCACATGTCGATATACTGAAGCAGAACTTTATGTGAGGAGTGTTTTAATAACTCCTGCATACAATGCTTTGCTTACATGATATAGTGAAGCTTTACTCTCTGCTTCAACTTTTTTTGGTGTGTGCATGTTTAATTTTGTAAACTTTAATATTATAGAGCTGGTAAAACCTCCCTTTCTGCATTTCATATTAGATATGAATTATATGATATGAGGAAATGTGTAGACAGAGCTCCCTGTACACAAAAAAGGAGAACACACACAAACACACACACACACACACACGTATAAAAACCCACCAAAGGATCAGTAGGAACTAAAGCTAGGCTACAGTTTCGGCATCATGCTGTCCTGCTCTACATGTCCTCTGATGTGACTTGAAGACAATAGTTCTCATACACATCCCCCTACCTCTAGTTTCAACCATCCCATGAGCCCAGCACTGACATGAATAATTGAGTTGCCCAATGTACTCATGGATGAGCTCCACTGGAATCCTATTGCTCCGCTGACGTTCAACAGCTTTGTCACCTGCTCCCCTGCAAGATTACAGGGTCTTTGTTCACAGCAGTGGGTTCCCTCCAAAGAACTCTCATAATCTTTCCTGTGACTCTATTTTTTTGCATGAATAGTTTGAGGCCATGTAGGTCTATTCACAGTGTGCACACAAAGTGAAAGATACCACAGAAGTAGCAAATATCTGTATTTGTTAAAAAAAAAAGGCTTCTAGATTTATCAGTCAGAATAACTTTATTAATCCCCGTAGGGAAATTCTTGCACTGTTAATTACCTTGTTATTGTTGAGATAAGTTTGTTGTGCCAAGGTACAGTAGTCAGCCACTGCCCATTGCTCTGGGTTCTTTTGAGGTCAGGATGAAGTGTTTGAGGCACAGTGTTTCAGGGGTTAGGAGAGGTTAGATCAAAGCAACACAAAAACCGATCAGATGCTTTTCACACCACTGTGCCTTTTTTTGTCTTTTCCATATTTTTTAAGTAGAACTCTAAGAGTTCTCGAGCACAGCAACCCATTAATTATCCAAACTAATTCACACCATGTTTGACTGTAGCTAATGACGTATTTTCTCAGGGGTAGATGAGGCCACAAGCTCTGCTGTGGCACACTGAGATAATTTAGCCACTAACGTGTCGTGGCACTTTTGATCAGCTAACATGCCTCCCGGTTAAGCTCCATGTCATCAGAACCATCCCGTGGCCTACATGCACAGCATGTCAACTCATTTTTGAGCATATCCAGTTACACTTGTTAAAATGCACTGCTAATTGGCTGATTTAGTGGAGGAAATATGTTCAGGGATGAGGCACTTTCTGTCCGACTTGCTCTGCAGAGATGTCAAACTCAGGACTCCAGGCTGTAAACATTTAGTTGCATTTTTGGCTATTTTTGGAGACTAGGGTTTAAGGTGCTTCTTGCAGATTTGTCTTGGTTTTTATAACTCATAACAGTGTATCTCTTACCAGGAAAAAGAGAGAACACAAGGCCCTCATCACACTAATAAAGGTGGGCAGCTCTCTTTTTGTTTTCATGTAAATCTTTCTTTGTTATTGCAGCGTTATTTACAAACTGTCGGCCGAAGAAATCTTTATTGTACAAACTAGTGGCTGCCATTTCAGCCTAGACCCATATACAACTGACTCAGTAGAAGTGGTCGTCGCTTGAGAAAGTGTTTGGATTGAAACGAGTTTGGAAGAGGAGGAGGTAGATGAGGCAGAAACGATTGAGGGGCTGTAGTCTCCCAGGGGCCTCCTGCTGATAAATGGTTCACCCCCTCTTCCCTCTAACCATCATTAAAAATGTCAAATCATTAAAAGCTGCAGTTGTTCATAATCCCCACCACCCCTCCCTCACTGATGGTACATTATCTGCCAGCTCAGCTGGCCTCTTTTTCGTCTTGTTGAGCATGTTAAACTGCACTCCCAAGTGTTTGTGAGCTAAATTGTACCTCAGTTGCTGTGAACTGATTGTCCTTTTTGTTATCAGCGGGTGATAAAATGGCAAGGGCACAGCAAAGCCGAATTGGCAGTACAGCAGATGCTAATAAACAACTGTGTACTAGTTCAAAAATGTCTTTGCAGTTTGGTTAAGGGCCTTGAATGAGGGCAGCGTGTTCCTAAAAAAGAGCATTAGGGTTGGATAATACCCCAGTAGAACTAGTCCATGTAACATGGTGTCCACATCGGAAGGCAGAACGGTTTATAGCTGTTCCAAATGGCCACACTCACAAGACGGGGTGAAAAGCTGACCATTGTAGAGAGGAGAGAGAAGCGATTCTGTTTTACAAAAGGGCACAATGGCCCAAACGCACCATACACCTAATCTGTCCAACCGTCTGACAAGCTCTTGTGAGTATAGTGGCAGCTTGGGTTTAGATACTACCCTGGGTTAATAAAGGCCGAGTCATGAATTAGTGGTATTTGACCAGAGGAAACCATTTGACGCACCACCTCGCATTACACTTTATTGAATTGGATTGCAAAAATCTGTGTTTAATGTAAGGGAAGCTCCGCAGATACACTGAGGACTGCTTCCTCTGAGGTGATCTGCCTCTAAACTAATGAATATTTCCACGTCATTCAGATCACCTTGACTTTTGTTTCCACACCAGCTCACTACAACAGCTCACTGACTGTTACTGGATCTGTGTGTGGGCAGAGTGGGAGGAAGCAGGTGGTGAGGGGCACTGGAGAGAAGGCTACTGTGTAGGCCATGCAAGCCTGCTGTCTTGTTAGACCACACATAATCAGGGCCTGGATCAGTTAGTTAGGGGAGTGTGTGTGTGTGTCTGTGTGTGTGTGTGTGTCTGTGTGTGTCTGTGTGTGTGTGCGTGTGCGTGTGCGTGTGCGTGTGCGTGTGCGCGTGTGTGCCTGCCTGCCTGCTTGCATGTGTTTACTTGTTTTTTCTCAAGGGCTGATAATTTGGAAGCGATGCACCCTGCTGCTACTGCATCTAATTCACTGGATCTTTTATGAAGCCATTATACTTACAGCCTAGTTCAAAAAGATCCTATTTGAGCTGTAGCTTATTACCTCAGTAATATTGTCACGGGTGCTCCTGGGATTCTAGACAGTTGTCTAAAAAGTTTGCTTTGTCTTCTGAGAGCGGCTTTGTTTGTCCTCACTGATCAGCTCTTCATTAAGTTTTCATTAGTAGATAAAGTAATATACTGTAACTTCATTTTTTACTGTGTTGGGTTTCCTAATGAACTCGACACCTTAGGGGACCTCGACGTCTTAAGAGGGGAGCTGGTGTTTCGGTGCTCTGCGGTTCATTTAATCATTTAATCAGCGTGAGAATCCACAAGGCCCCATTGATAGCTGATTCATTTTACATCTCTGGTTCTATCCAAACCCACCCCGCACCAGTGCAGCACTCCTTTCATTGCCAAACATTCCCCCCTTTGCTCATTTGAATACATAATTATCTTTTAGTAAATGCTGTATTGCCAAAGTGTGCGTGTGTGTGTGTGTGTGTGTGTGTGTGTGTGTGTGTGTGTGTGTGTGTGTGTGTGTGTGTGTGTGTGTGTGTGTGTGTGTGTGTGTGTGTGTGTGTGTGTGTGTGTGTGTGTGTGTGTGTGTGTATAAAAAGGAGTGAAGGGAAGGACTTCAGACTAGTAGTTCATATTAATCAGAGGTGATTTCTCATTGACTACATTTTCACACGCAGATAAACAGGTTACTCTGAGAAACCTGCCTGTTAACTAATTTTTCTTTTAATTATGTAATCTGATAAAAGAAACAGTTTTTCTCATTTACATGTTTTGGAAATTGGGTCTCTGCCAGAGTTTAGGATTAACATATGATGTAGAAATGCCCTGATTGCTGATATTGCTTCACGTTTTGAAGACTCAGCAGACTGAATTTCCACTCCTGCATTTGTTGTGGAGGAGCAGCTACGGTGTTTTGACAGATGGAGTTTTAAGAGTAAAAGTAGTGCTGGACCACAGAGAGTAAGGCTGGCACTGAAGCTGCAGCAGTGCTCTCCCCCGTCTGTTATACAGCTCTCTCAGTTGCATTAGGAGCGAATTATCGATCAACATCTGTACTTCGAGCCTACAGTCATAACACCATGAAAGTATAAATGCAACCAGTAACTGTTGACTCAGTTTTTCCTCCCGGCCTGATCACCAACTCAAGCTGCTAGATGACAGGCAGGGGACCCCCCCACCCCGGCTTTTTTAATGTTTGAAGAGGAATCATCTTAAAGTTTGATGAACAGGCTCATGAATATTCAAAAGAGCAGAGGTCTCCCCCCTCTTCCCTCTCGTTCCTTTATTCCTTCCTTTCTTTTTTTCCCTTTGTCACCGTCCTCTTATTCTGAGTGGCTTCATCCTGATTTTGAACTGAACCCAAACAAACACAGGTTTTCTTAGGAGGACATCCATCAGCGCTGTGGTGGCGTGTATAATGAAAAACATTATGTCAGAGCGTTGCCTCTAATTGTACCATTGAGTGTTTGGTGTTGGAGCTCATTAAGATGCCCTGACAACTGTCATTTAGAGTATTAGTAGCACCTCTTCCTCGGCTGCTGTAAATGGAAGCAGTGTGCAGTGGCCTACAAGGCGAACATGTATATTGTCTGGTTTAATAACACAACACTCATCTAGTGTGTTTTAGCGTCTCTCTGATCAAACCATTACCTCTTTTCTCTACAGGATATAACCAGAGCGTTGATGTTGTGACCTGTTGACTTGGCAGAGATGCACTTTTCTCAAGACGCCTGCGCTCAGATGGATTAAAGAGGTGAGCTTCCAATCCCAACTCTGCCTCACCCACTTTCATTACATACTTGAGCAATGCTCTTCCGTGCTTTTCCATCTACGTTCACATTCCAGTGCTGGTCAAAGCTGTGCATTGTGTCAGATGATATTGGTGGTGATGGAGGCATGACCTTCTGTTCATTCAACAAAGACTGAATACAGAAAACGAAAGTGAAATACCCCACCAGTGATGAGAAGTGGCTGATTGTTAGTGATGTTGGGACAGATTCAGTGACTGATTTCAATGATCGACCTCACATTCTAAACCCAGCTGTGGAAACCTGATCAGACTGGCTTCTGCTTACCTTTAGGTACAGGGAAACTGATCCAAGGAGGCTGCTAAATATTTCAGCAGGTCCTAAAAAAAAAAGAAAGAAAAAGCAGCTGCTATGCAGTGCAGGGAGAATTTTGTCTAAGGTTCCAACCTGTGTGAAAGCTTACGACACTAACCTAAGTGCATCACTTTAGAATTGCAATACAGCATGACCCAAATGCAGGCTGATCCACAACTAAAGATACAGAATCGAGTATTTCCCAAAACTACCAAACAACTAAATGTATGAAAAGTAAAACATCTGAAAGTTAAATAACACTGTACTTAGTTCTGACTTTGTTCACATTTGCCCTGACACCAGGATGATAAAGGTGTTTTGTGTTACAGGCAAATGAATCAAGACCACATCGTAAATAATGCAAACGACCTCTAAGCACCACACACACAAAAAAAAATCCATGTGGCCGAGGTTGCTATGGCACTATATGAACCACGCGGAAGTGTCAGAGGTGTCCCAGAGCAACGTTCAACTTAACACGTACCCACATGGAAACTTTGTGCTGAATGCTGACAGAATAACAATATGCTTGGACATGTGAGACTGACGTATGCGTCACATGCACCAAATCAGTTCAACACAACAACCTCCCTTGTATGACAAAAGGAGGTCTGTTGAGGTGCGGAGAGGGAGACAAAAAAAATAAAAAACCAAACAAAAACACTGTACTAATGTGGTGCAATCCAACTGAATAGCCATTTTTAAAATAAATACTGTGTTGGCTTGGATTATAAAATATGTTTTTCCTTGTGGAAATAATTTTTTTTTACAGAGTTTGGGGTGATATTGTCTAAGAATGGAGTTGCTGTTCCTGGAAGATGGCTCTTGTGTGGTAGTTGTTGGGGTCACTGGAGCCCAGTGGACAAGAGGCAGAGTACACACTGAACAGGCCATTCATTATCACATCACTTACATGTGTACATACATGGCCACCTTAGAATTTGTATTTGAGCTTGTGTGAGAAGCATCGATTCAACTCAGTGGTAAAATCTGAGGCTGTAATGTGAACTCACTCACACTTCTACCCTGTCAGTCTGCTTAATTTCCACATTAATGAATTGTAGTACACACAATGGATCCCGCAGCTATCCTGATACCCAGAATAGCACCAGACTTTGTCCAGTATAGTTGGGTGTCCACTGTAAAACAATGACTGGGCTATTTTCTGATCACATCAGTGTGTGAAGCGTCTGTTGGCGTGCTGAGGGTGTACTTGTGTATATGCAAGCTGATGAAAGCATGACAAAGATGCAACTCGGAGCTGAAGCAAGCAGTATCTCATGCTGCCTCGCATTCTCATTCTGCGGCGACAGAGAGGCGACAAATTAAAGGCAAAACCTGAATAAATGAGTGGAGAAACAGAACAGATGCAGACACTTCCACACAGGTGCACTGTATGGTACATTTAAACAGTTAATATATCCGTTCATGCTCTGTGGCATAGATAAAAATGCTGAGCAGGCCCAGTTTGTTCTGGTTTTCTATCAATATGGCAAGATGATGTGCAGAAATTATAGGCACTGATAAATTTGGTAATTTCCTCTCCCTGTAAGTGTAGGTCCATTTGTCCCCTTAAAGGGAAGAGTCACCACAAATACCAGAGCTGATGTGTCGCATTTTCAATATCTCTGTCTGTGAATGTGAAAATCATCAAGCTGTAACTTTGTCCTGTTTGTTAACAGTTTTTTGTTTTATTTATTTATTTTTTTGTGGTGTAATCAGAATCTTTCACTGGTCATTGGGGAGCTGCAGTGTGAAAAACTGCGTAGCCTACTTACTGATCACACTTCACCATGAAAAGATTTCTGTCTTCTCTCCAACACTAGGGAGACATTACCATGGAGGCAGGTTTACCTTTTATGTCGGGGTTGTTTGGATTGCTCTCTCGTGCTCTTAGAGTGGGTTAGCTTTGGCTCCCACTTCCAACATGCGGTTGCCAACAGATTCTTCTCCAGGGTAAATGGAGACATAGAGACTGCAAACTACTACTCATCCTCAGCTGTTGGGTGTGTCTTTGTCTAAGGAGCAGGAAGTCATTTGGACAAATAGCCCTATTATTGACTGGCCCACTACCTTAGTTGACTAGACTCTTTGCCCTGCACTTTGTAAAAATCACCCATCTACTGTCATGGAGACAAAAGGACGATGGTTGTAATTTGTTTTGACCTTTTACTTTTTTCTTGCCTGTTTTCCCAACCTTTCTGTGTCTTTTCCATCAACTGCCTCAGTCCTGTTTACGTTCTCGGTTCTTGGTTTTGTCTGATGATTTGTAAATCAGTCCCTTAATGACTGTGCAGAGTACCTACCCACACATGGATGTGTATTGAGCAGTCTGGACCCTCCCTTTCTGATCCCTACTTGAGGTCATTCAGCTTCTCGCTGCACTCCCATCAATACACCAGACCACGTCAAAACAAGGCCGTCCTGAGGCAAGCAGCAGCTGCCTTCTGCATAGATGGCTGTTGTTGAATCCCTTATGAATGTGGCGAGTGTGCAGTTTTTGTACCGTGAAAGCTCCAGTGTGGTTTTTCTTGCTTGAGTTAATTCGAGCAAAGTCGTATTGAGCCGATATGCACAGAGTTCAGCATACGACACTTCTCAGGCTGAAGAGTGCAAGCATGCAGAGAGGAATTCTGTTGTGTGTTTGCTGAGGAGGGGGGGGGGGGGGGGGGGTAACAAGTGAGGGAGGAGCACTGTCTTGTCTCCCAGGGGAGAAAGATGAGAGGGCTGGAAGCATGGATACATAGGTAGAGAGCGGGGGATGGTGTCAGAGCCTGAGAGAGAGGAGGAGAAAGAAGGCTTGGCCGGGGTACCTTTTCATAACTGAGCTTGTTGTACAAACAAATCTTAGTCTCAAAAAGTCACATCCTTCTGCTGAGCAGAACTTACTGGCTTCAAATCTTACCGCAGCCAGAGAACTGACACTATTCAGTCATCTGACAAACATTTTAGAAACAGTATAAAAGACAGTTTAACTTTGCTCAGCATTATTTGGCAATCCACAGTGTTGTCCAGTCAAAAACATTCAAGCAATGTGACCTCATGCAAGAAAATGTATTTATTATTATTTTACTTTGTACTTATTTTTGGAAAATGGATCCAGAAATGGCAATATTTTCCACACAGTTTAATTCTCAACGTTTAATTCATCCAACAAGTTGGTATTAGGGTATAGAATCAGCATCAGCCTGCACAGCCAGGCTGTAGAGTTTTAGTCCTGCTTAAAAAGTTTTTTTTCTTTTATTGATTTCAGGAAAGTAAAGAATTCAGACTGGATCAAAAAAACATTCTTTAAAAGTAGGTTGGAGAAATGCATAGATGCGAATGTCCTCATTAAGATCAATAGCAGAACTACACAAACGCTGATTTACAAATCAAATGTGAATGGCAGCATTCAGTATCGTACAATGTGATACATCTCCATTTGCATTCAGATCCATACGAGATAACACAAACTGAGGCAAAGTTCAGCTCAAACCGAAGTTTCAGCTTAAGGGTAGATTTTCAACCACCACAAGTTCCATTACTCTGTGAACAGAAGAGGAAGCAGAAAGGTTCAGTGTTCGGAGGAAATTTGGTGGAACGTGAGCTCCTGGGAAATTTAGAAATCAGTCTCTCTGCACTTTCATACAGAGTCTGCTTGTCACAGTACACATCTATACAGCCAGTGCAGGAGAAATACATGGGATGCAGAGTCACTGTAAAAAAAAAAAAAAAAAAAAAATCAAAATCAAAATGAGAAATAAGCTCTCTCCGCGTTGTATCTGTTCACAGTTTGCTCCTGGGATCGACTGCTGTCTCGGAGTGAAAGATAACACAGACAGTCTGACTTACCCGAGCTGCTTCAGGGCTTTATTAGGTTGATTTTGTATTGTAAAATATTGTGGTATATCATTAAAATACTTTTTCTCTCCAGCTGAGCTGAGCTGAACTGACTGTGCAGCTGTCATCTTGCTGTATAAATGTGTGTGCTGGTGTGAAAAAGAGAAAGTAGGAACGTTAATCCTTAATACCTCAGTTAGTAATATCACAGGCTAGATTTTGGACTGTCAGCTACAACCACTGTTGTAGACGCACTTCAAAAGAGCTGGTGTTTTCCTCAGTCCACTCTTTAACTCAGCAAAGAGAGACTAGAAATGAACTGTTAATTTGCAAATGTGGCAGAACTGTGTCTGAGTGTGTGTCCACATTTCTTTCCACTGTTTTTTTTTTTTTTTTTGTGAGAGGCACACACTCAGTGCATCTGTGAAAGAGTGGGTGGTTTTATACTGCTTGGGAAAGACTTTGAGCGTGCTCCACTCTAAGCCCTCCCCCTCTCCCTCCCTCCCTCTCTATCTTTCCCTCTCTTCCCTCCTCCCTCCAGCAGCTGTTTTCCAGTCTTAGCTGGGAACTGGAGCCAGGCTGTTTTTTTTTTTTTCCCCCCCATCCTCGCGTCACAAGCAGGAACTCACCGACTTACCGACAAACACACACACACACTTTTTTTCTTGTCTGCCTCTGCCCTGTCCCACACTCGTTGGGCTGTTGTTGACTGTGTACTAACCTCATTTTGGACTACAGACTGAGGAGCAAGTATTCCCACTCTTCTACTTGGCTGCTGTGATTGCGTGTTCACATTGCTGTGTGAGAGCCGCCTGACTGTTCGGAGAAATGCTTTCATGGTAAGATGTCTCCCTTCTCACGGGCCGCTTCTGTCTCTTGACCTCTTGTTTGTGTCTTCTTTCAGTCTGTGACATTTTCTCTGGTTTCCCGTTCCTCTGTTGGCAAGACTGCTGCTGGGCTTTTCCCACACTGACAGTTTCTAAAAGTCTCTCTGGCTGTGTGCTGCAGCATTCTCAGGGTGTTTGCATGTCCCAGAAAAGGGCTGAAATGAATGAAATGAATCAAATCTGTGGCATTTCTCTTATGAAATTCAGTATGGGGTAAAAAGTTTAGAGTGTAAGTGTGAAGATATTTATTTTGATTTTGAGATTTTCTTCACTTATTGTAAACACTAGAGCTAAGCTTGTTCAGTTTCAGCTAGATGCTTACAGCTAGTTAAATTTTCCATGTTTGGGTCTGAATGTGAAAAGAGGGGACTGTGTTCCTGGCTATGGCCTGGCTATGGCCAGCATTTAGACCTTCAGTGTAGTGTTTCACACACGTGAGCCGGGCTGAGAGGTGGGAGAGTGACACATGATTGAAGACTTTCCTTGTTGTGTTACTCCTTTCCTTGTTGGTCCTCCAACAAAAAATATTTGGCCCCACGACGAAAGCTTCTGCTTCACAGTTTGCATCAAATTGTTTACATAATTTCTCATAGACAAAAGCCTACAAGGCTTTTTGACCTTGTGACATCTGATAATAGTCAATAATTTGTATCTCAAACACAAATATGAGGCAGTCTAACCAAAACAGCCTGCTAATATTTTCTAAGGCACTGATAGCATTAGCAGCACTTTCACTGAACCGTTAATGAAGCAGGTCACTGTCATTTCTGAGTAATGTTTTGCCAGAATAGTATTAAATAAGCTGTAGCTCTGTTAGCCCTCATTTACTAATTGAAAAATAATGTTAAAAATGTTATAGAACATTGGTTTGTGGCTGATCCTAAAAACAAACCACTGCTCTTCAGTCATATCTAACAAGTTAGAAGAAATAGTTTTAGTTGTTGAATTGTTTCAAGTTTTTATTCCGGAGTGAGACCGTAATATGCAGCGTTGCCTTAATTACCTTTTGCAGAATCTTCAAATTTCATTTCATGTCACACTGTATGTGATGGGTCTAATAAAATGTTGTTCACAAACTGTGATATTACAAAAGAAAAGAAGCAGCTTGTCGTCCCGTGCTGCTCCCATGTTTTAAAAAATAAAACAGTGAACAAGTTGTTGTCATCCTCAACAGAGGAGGAGATTTTTAAGCCTGTTGTGAACAAGGAAAAGAAGGTGAGAGGATAAAAGATGGTAATAAGAAATGCTATTTTTGCAAAGTGAGTGAATTAAAAGTATGTTTTCACCTGTGGTGTTTCGCTATCTTGACGCGTGTTCTGCTTCATTTCCTGTCATGTTCTGATTGGCTGGGTTGTAGCAGCAGTCATGTTGTGGGGTTTTGGGCCTGGATTTCTAACACTGTCAGAAATTTGATGTCTAAATAAACAATCAATGGACTTGTCTCACAGTGCGATGCTAAGATCACTGTTTTGGATCGACAATCAATGATTTCACAAGGTTTCTCTCACAACTCTCGTCTGCAAAGTCCACAAGGTGGCTGAAGTCTGCCTCAGAGAACCAATACTGACAAAGTTTGATGGATAGATGCTGCATGTCTCCTCACATTGCCTCACCTCTGCTAAAAGTTGGTCTTAAACCTCATCTGAGCTAACAAGCAGCAGACCACTGGCGTGCACATAAATTCAACACCTGTGCAAGATGAAAATACGAGTTAGGTGATGAGCTGGTAATGAGGATTTGTAGTCCAAAAACACTGAACTCAAAGACTGCAGCAAAACAAATATTTTAAGTCTTATTATGTGCTCAGGATACAGATTAGAGGTACGTCCGATTTAAAAAGCTGCATCTGACACCGTCGTTTGAGCTTAGATATTTACTTATTTATTTATTTATTTGCTTGTAGAAGAAAAGAGGCGACATTGAGAGCGCTCAGGGAGCTCTAAACATTGGAATTCACTGCATATCTTCATGTCAGAATTCAACCACTATTAATGTTTTACACTTTGGATTTTCACTCTAGGCTCCTCTGGCAGTCCTTTCTCTCCACCACTGTTTAATTTACTACCATCTCTTATTTATTACCTGTTGTACAACAAACTATTTAAATATTTTCATCCATTTCTGTCCGCTTTTCCCCTCACTCATCTTGTACTTATGTTTGTGTTTTCCTTTATACCATTCAATCAATATCAAATAATCAAAGACTGTGCAGAACAGCTGAATATTTTAATGTTCTGATTACGGAAAGTGTAAGTGGAATCTGAAAACACACACTCGGTGTAAAGGTCACACTTACTGTTCAGTTTGTATGTCGTCATCTGTGAACTGTGTATCTGCCCATTTATTCACCCCTGTAATGGATACTAAGCTAGCCATGTCTGTTTGTCACTGTCCCAGTGAGAGGTTGTGTACATGCTCATACCCATGTCGTCATCGCCCCCAGCTGATTTTCCGACGCCGGTGTGCAGATAAGAGTGTGTGGTGTGTGTGTGTGTGTGTGTTTGAGTGGGTGATACTTCAAAGTCCCCACATTACCAGTCTGCATTTGTGTGCCCTTAAGCCAAATGTGCGGTTTTGTGTGCGCGTGTGTGGCTGTGTGTGCGTGTGTTTGGGTGGGGGTTGCTTGTGTTAAGGCTGCCTGTGTATGTTTGATATGCTAACAATGGTTGTCACGCTACCAGCGGCCTTCTACATGTCACTGCCTCCCTTGGTCGAGATAACAAGTTTTGTGCCATGGAGTCTGGTGAAGTTGCATCTTAAACAGTCCCAGCTCCTCCTCGCATCCCATCTCTCATACGCCCAGAGCGTAGGAAAATCACTGGGCTGATTTTTTTTTTTTTTTTTTTTTTTTTAAAGAAGTGGGGCAGATAAACTGAAGTCGAACAGTGGGAGACGATGCAGAGATTGTTCTTGGTTTGTAGCAGCTGTATTTGGTAGTGGATAATCCCTACCACTAAATTCAGCTCTCTTAATCTGAAGACGTGTCGGGTTAGGCTGCGCTTCTTTTTCTTGTTCTTACACTTTTTTTTTCCTCTCCTATCACAGTTCCACCATGACCTGTCACTCATTTGACCGATTGCAGCTCTCTCAGCTCTCCCCTCTTTCACGTTCCTCCTTTGCTTCTCCTTGCCTCTCATCTCTTCACTAAACTCCTGATCAGCTCCGACCTTCTTGCCAGCCAGCTTTACTTCCATCCCATCACTAACATTTTAATATTAATTCCACATCTTATCCTCGACTCCAGGTGCTGTACAGTAAGAGGGTGAGGCTGTTTCCTTTCCACTGTACAGCACATGTACATTGTTGGTGCTTAAAGTAATAGACAACAGTCAGAGTAGCTGGCGACCTATTCTGGAGGGGAAGAGATTTCTAGACATTAATATCCATGGATGCTCCATCACTCCATTCTGTCGTGGTTCTGCTGTTTGTGAGTGTGAAGCCAGCGTCATGTCCTCTTTTTGCCTCATCCTGACCTTGACTCCCGATCCCCCGAATGTGTCTCGCTGTCTCTTAGTGCTCATCTAAAATGAATGACTCCTGGTTATATTTTCACAATCAGGAGTGGTATTGCACGACAGCAGCAAGACTTGACAAATGTGCCGAGTTTTTCAGCACGTTTCAAAGACTTAAACAACTGTAGGGTGTCCACAGCTGTTTATGACAAAGGTTGTTTCTCCAAACTAAGCTTATGACTGCTGACTTTACTTACATAAGAAATTATTACATTTGCCTATGAGAAACACCTATGTTTAATGTCATCAAGTTAATTTATTAGGGCTGCGACTGACAATTGTTTTCACTACTGATGGATCTGTGGATTAATGGTTAGTCAAAATTATTTTCTTGACTAACCATTTGGACTTAGGGAAATTGTGACATGTTTTCGTCCTCTGACGTTCTGCAGACCAAAGTGACACCTTTAGATTGTTTGTTTTGCTCGTCCGACAGGGCTGTCCCCCAAAATATCCATATTTCTGGTTGTAAAGTTAAACGATTAATCAGTTCGAACTCAATCACAAAAGTTTTTCATCAGTTAATAATCTATATATATAATTATATAATATAATTTCAGCCATAGTATTGATCACAAAGCTTGTGCACTGTTAGGGTTTGTTGAACTGATGGCAGCTGATGAGGGTGTGTGGTCTCTTAGTCATTGTTGGTTCGTCACACAACCATTAGTCACTATGACACAGTGTCAGGATAAAAACTGCTGCTCTCTGTCTGACTGCCATGTTTTTGTTCTTTTCCTGTCAGTAGATATGGTAGATGAAGGGTTCAATCAGTCACAATCAATGTGTGTGTGTGTGTTAGGAACAACCCTCTGCACAGGAGGGCACAGGCAGCACTGCTGGTCAAACACTGGGGTGCAGTTGATTTGAAGTTTGATGCTCACCAGCTGGAAGGTGCCTTTCTGAAGTCATCAGCTCGTGTGGATGGCATCGAATATTCCTGAAGGGTTTGTGTAAGAGAGGCAGACGGGAACACTTCCCTCTTTATCTGTCCTCCTCTCCAAAGCACCCCCTGTTCAGAACAGACATGAAAATAATGACATTTCTTCTATTCTTGGTTCATTCCTTGGTCATTTCTACTAAGTTATTGCTGCAAAACTTGAAATCTGTAGGAAACACAGGCAGATGATAAAGTGAGGAACATCAGATTTTGTCTGGCTCTCAGCATGCCCCACTATGTCTGTTATACATACTTAAAAACTCACACTTAATAATGTAATAATAGACTTGGTCCTAAACTCAGACAGACCTCTTAGACTTAAAGGGCTTTAGACACTCAACACCAGATTGAGTGACTACAAATTTAGATGTGTGTGTGTGTGATCCAGGCTTGGCAGCTGTAGTTGCATTGCAGATATCTGTGTATGTCAGTGTATGTATTGGAGAAGAATTGTTCACTGTGAATCTGGGAAACACAGCTCATTTTCCTCCTTTTTCATTTTCCTCATCAGTTTTTGTGTGTCTGCCCCTCCTGATCCCTAACGAATCATCTCTCTAGCTCGTCTCCTAATTGCTTGGCCCGGTGCTTCCCCACTGACAGTCAATGCTCGAAGAATCGCCTACAAAATCTGTTTGTACGTTAGCAGTGAGGGCTTGTATATGTCATGTATGTAAACACAGGTGCACACAAAAAACAAATGCGATTACAATTTCTTTGTAGGCGACTACATTATGTCGTGTGATAAATGGTCCCTTTATTTGTCTCAGAATGGCTCCATGCATCATCTCTGCTGCTATAAATCAGTTAATGTTGAAATGGAGTGCTTGTCACTGTATGTGGGTTGTGGTCATAAGATACACTGATGATTTTGTCTGCCAGCATGTGTGTGTACGCTGCGGCTTGTGTGGTGTCTGGCGTTTCCTTTCACCTCCAAAATTCACAGCGTATTGACTTGAGCGGGACGGTTAAACAGTCACACATGAATTGCAGGAAACATTGTCTCGTGTTGTGCAAACTTGGTGAGTTGCACATGAGGTTGCAGACTCTGATCTAGTTGAAGTCGTTTCCATCTGTTGCCTTTTTACTCTGACATTTTTAATAAGTTGCTTTTCATAGTGTAAAATGTACAAATCTTATCTTGTTTCCATTTCTTCATCTCTTTATATCTGTTCTACACACAGCGTGTGTGTGTGTGTGTGTGTGTGTCTGATTCAGGCCTCCTCTGGTGAATCTGTGCCAGTTATTTTGTGTACTCTCAATGGGCGAGCCATGTGGGGACTATAGGGGAGAGAGAACAGCATTTGAGGGATTGCCGGATGACAGTACAGCAGATTTGGAACAGCTTCACTTGACTCGGTCATATGGGAAAACTACGCTCATGTGTTTGGAAACAGCTTAGGGCTTCCAGTCTGCTTACTGTGGAAGTTCAGCATGTGCACATTACATTTTCTAATAAAGACTTATAAAGTGTGAATTGCATCATGGTTTTTTTTTTGGTGAAGAAGGCGTCGGCTGAGAAGAGGGAGTACACACTGCATGACTAGAAAGAGATGAGAGGAAGTCAGCAGCGTGTTTCAGCAAATCCTCCCTGTGTCATTGTGTGCCTGTGCCAACTCACGTCTACGTTGCTGCAGTCTCATAGTTAGGGCCCGAGCACCGAGTGGTGCGAAGGCCCTATTGTTTTTGTAGTGTTTATTATTATTATTATTATTATTATTATTATTATTATTATTATTATTATTAGGGCCCGAGCACCGAGTGGTGCGAAGGCCCTATTGTTTTTGTAATGTTTATTATTATTATTATTAGGGCCCGAGCACCGAGTGGTGCGAAGGCCCTATTGTTTTTGTAATTAGGGCCCGAGCACCGAGTGGTGCGAAGGCCCTATTGTTTTTGTAATGTTTATTATTATTATTATTATTATTATTATTCCTCCCAAACAACTGCATTTTTCAACCCCTTCCCATGCTCTAAAACGCCTGAAATTTTGCACAGTCATCAGGTCTGGTGAAAAATTTGATATTTTGTGGTCGTTGTAAATGGGGGGGGCAAAATGGCTCCGCAGCGCCCCCTTGAAATTTTCAAAACCCCCCTCCCATTGGGCTTAGTTTGTCATAGGTGCATGAAAATTGGTACACATGTTGATCATACCGAGACACACCAAAAAGTCTCTTGACACCATGACCTCAACCCAACAGGAAGTCCGCCATTGTGGTCGGAAGTTGGCGATTTTGGCGAATTACACCATTGGTATGCGGACGAACTCGTGCTAGGGATTTCACCCGATCCACTTCATATTTGGTGGACCTCACCTCAAGACCATGATGATCAAAAGTTATCACAGAGTTTTCTCTAAGTTAAAGGGCGTGGCCTCTGTGGCCCGCCAAAGTTTGGTGGCGTTTGGTGAATTTTCCATGACATTTTGAATGGCTCTCACGTCCACATACTTTATCCAAACATCTTCAAACTTTATGAGCATGATCAGGGCTCTGCCCTGAACGCCTCCATATGTCAAACTCCCGCCTTACTCGTGGCGTCCCCTGCTGGTAACAGGAAATGACCTATTTTTACTCTGAAGTGTACTGCTCCTTAATAGTTGACACCATCGGCTTGGTTTCTGCTCTACAACCTTCCCAACTACTTGGTGAAGCTACATTATAAAGGCCGTGAAGCTGGGTGCAATGGCATCTGTGTGGCGGCGCGGCAACTGACGATCCCTCGCCGTGAAATTACGTTTGGATTTGTAATGACCTTAACCACCTCCTATGATCCTAAAAATTCATACACACGTTCTTGGGGGCTGGTCCTAGACTCTGATGGGGTTTTTGTAATTGGGCGGGGCAAAATGGCTCAACGGCGCCCCCTTGAAGATTTAAAATACCCCTCTCCATATGGGTTTTTTTGGAATACAAAGATGAAAATCAGTACACATAAAGAACACTTCGGGACGCACAAAAAAGTCTCTTGACACCATGACCTCAATCCAGCAGGAAGTCAGCCATTTTGTTTTTGGCGGCCAAATTTGAGTGCTTTCCACCATTGGTATGCGGATGAACTCGTGCTAGGGATTTCACCCGATCAACTTCATATCTGGTGGACCTCACCTCAAGACCATGATGATCAAAAGTTATAACAGACTTTTCTCTAAGTTAAAGGGCGTGGCCTCTGTGGCTCGCCAAATTTCGGTGGCGTTTGGTGAATTTGCCATGACATTTTGAATGGCTCTCACGTCCACATACTTTATCCAAACATCTTCAAACTTTATGAGCATGATGAGGGCTCTGCCCTGAACAGCTCCATATGTCAAACTCCCGCCTTACTCGTGGCGCCCCCTGCTGGTAACAGGAAATAACCTGTTTGTACTATGACGTGTACTGGGGAGAAGAGGAGAGGACATAGGGGGACTCTGGTACTTGGCTGCGCCGGCTGCGACTCCCGCGGGTCGCAAGGGGTGCGAGGGCCCGTCATCGCTGCTTGCAGCTTTAATGTTTATTATTATTATTATTATTATTATTATTCCTCCCAAACAACTGCATTTTTCAACCCCTTCCCATGCTCTAAAACTCCTGAAATTTTGCACACTCATCAGGTCTGGTGAAAAATTTGATATTTTGTGGTCGTTGTAAATGGGGGGGGCAAAATGGCTCTGCAGCGCCCCCTTGAAATTTTCAAAACCCCCCTCCCATTGGGCTTAGTTTGTCATAGGTGCATGAAAATTGGTACACATGTTGATCATACCGAGACACACCAAAAAGTCTCTTGACACCATGACCTCAACCCAACAGGAAGTCCGCCATTGTGGTCGGAAGTTGGCGATTTTGGCGAATTACACCATTGGTATGCGGACGAACTCGTGCTAGGGATTTCACCCGATCCACTTCATATTTGGTGGACCTCACCTCAAGACCATGATGATCAAAAGTTATCACAGAGTTTTCTCTAAGTTAAAGGGCGTGGCCTCTGTGGCCCGCCAAAGTTTGGTGGCGTTTGGTGAATTTGCCATGACATTTTGACTGGCTCTCACGTCCACATACTTTATCCAAACATCTTCAAACTTTATGAGCATGATCAGGGCTCTGCCCTGAACGCCTCCATATGTCAAACTCCCGCCTTACTCGTGGCGTCCCCTGCTGGTAACAGGAAATGACCTATTTTTACTCTGAAGTGTACTGCTCCTTAATAGTTGACACCATCGGCTTGGTTTCTGCTCTACAACCTTCCCAACTACTTGGTGAAGCTACATTATAAAGGCCGTGAAGCTGGGTGCAATGGCATCTGTATGGCGGCGCGGCAACTGACGATCCCTCGCCGTGAAATTACGTTTGGATTTGTAATGTCCTTAACCACCTCCTATGATCCTAAAAATTCATACACACGTTCTTGGGGGCTGGTCCTAGACTCTGATGGGGTTTTTGTAATTGGGCGGGGCAAAATGGCTCAACGGCGCCCCCTTGAAGATTTAAAATACCCCTCTCCATATGGGTTTTTTTGGAATACAAAGATGAAAATCGGTACACATAAAGAACACTTCGGAACGCACAAAAAAGTCTCTTGACACCATGACCTCAACCCAGCAGGAAGTCAGCCATTTTGTTTTTGGCGGCCAAATTTGAGTGCTTTCCACCATTGGTATGCGGATGAACTCGTGCTAGGGATTTCACCCGATCAACTTCATATCTGGTGGACCTCACCTCAAGACCATGATGATCAAAAGTTATAAGAGACTTTTCTCTAAGTTAAAGGGCGTGGCCTCTGTGGCTCGCCAAAGTTCGATGGCGTTTGGTGAATTTGCCATGACATTTTGAATGGCTCTCACATCCACATACTTTATCCAAACATCGTCAAACTTCATGAGCATGATGAGGGCTCTGCCCTGAACGCCTCCATATGTCAAACTCCCGCCTTACTCGTGGCGCCCCCTGCTGGTAACAGGAAATAACCTGTTTGTACTATGACGTGTACTGGGGAGAAGAGGAGAGGACATAGGAGGACTCTGGTACTCTTGGCTGCGCCGGCTGCGACTCCCGCGGGTCGCAAGGGGTGCGAGGGCCCGTCATCGCTGCTTGCAGCTTTAATTATTATTATTATTATTATTATTATTATTCCTCCCAAACAACTGCATTTTTCAACCCCTTCCCATGCTCTAAAACGCCTGAAATTTTGCACACTCATCAGGTCTGGTGAAAAATTTGATATTTTGTGGTCGTTGTAAATGGGGGGGGCAAAATGGCTCCGCAGCGCCCCCTTGAAATTTTCAAAACCCCCCTCCCATTGGGCTTAGTTTGTCATAGGTGCATGAAAATTGGTACACATGTTGATCATACCGAGACACACCAAAAAGTCTCTTGACACCATGACCTCAACCCAACAGGAAGTCCGCCATTGTGGTCGGAAGTTGGCGATTTTGGCGAATTACACCATTGGTATGCGGACGAACTCGTGCTAGGGATTTCACCCGATCCACTTCATATTTGGTGGACCTCACCTCAAGACCATGATGATCAAAAGTTATCACAGAGTTTTCTCTAAGTTAAAGGGCGTGGCCTCTGTGGCCCGCCAAAGTTTGGTGGCGTTTGGTGAATTTGCCATGACATTTTGAATGGCTCTCACGTCCACATACTTTATCCAAACATCTTCAAACTTTATGAGCGTGATGAGGGCTCTGCCCTGAACGCCTCCATATGTCAAACTCCCGCCTTACTCGTGGCGTCCCCTGCTGGTAACAGGAAATGACCTATTTTTACTCTGAAGTGTACTGCTCCTTAATAGTTGACACCATTGGCTTGGTTTCTGCTCTACAACCTTCCCAACTACTTGGTGAAGCTACATTATAAAGGCCGTGAAGCTGGGTGCAATGGCATCTGTGTGGCGGCGCGGCAACTGACGATCCCTCGCCGTGAAATTACGTTTGGATTTGTAATGACCTTAACCACCTCCTATGATCCTAAAAATTCATACACACGTTCTTGGGGGCTGGTCCTAGACTCTGATGGGGTTTTTGTAATTGGGCGGGGCAAAGTGGCTCAACTGCGCCCCCTTGAAAATTTAAAATACCCCTCTCCATATGGGTTTTTTTGGAGTATGAAGATGAAAATCGGTACACATAAAGAACACTTCCAGACGCACAAAAAAGTCTCTTGACACCATGACCTCAACCCAGCAGGAAGTCGACCATTTTGTTTTTGGCGGCCAAATTTCAGTGCTTTCCACCACTGGTATGCGGATGAACTCGTGCTAGGGATTTCACCCGATCAACTTCATATCTGGTGGACCTCACCTCAAGACCATGATGATCAAAAGTTATAAGAGACTTTTCTCTAAGTTAAAGGGCGTGGCCTCTGTGGCTCGCCAAAGTTCGGTGGCGTTTGGTGAATTTGCCATGACATTTTGAATGGCTCTCACATCCACATACTTTATCCAAACATCGTCAAACTTCATGAGCATGATGAGGGCTCTGCCCTGAACGGCTCCATATGTCAAACCCCCACCTTACTCGTGGCGCCCCCTGCTGGTAACAGGAAATAACCTGTTTGTACTATGACGTGTACTGGATAGAAGAGGAGAGGACATAGGGGGACTCTGGTACTCTTGGCTGCGCCGGCTGCGACTCCGGTGGGTCGCAAGGGGTGCGAGGGCCCGTCATCGCTGCTTGCAGCTTTAATTATTATTATTATTATTATTATTATTATTCCTCCCAAACAACTGCATTTTTCAACCCCTTCCCATGCTCTAAAACGCCTGAAATTTTGCACACTCATCAGGTCTGGTGAAAAATTTGATATTTTGTGGTCGTTGTAAATGGGGGGGGCAAAATGGCTCCGCAGCGCCCCCTTGAAATTTTCAAAACCCCCCTCCCATTGGGCTTAGTTTGTCATAGGTGCATGAAAATTGGTACACATGTTGATCATACCGAGACACACCAAAAAGTCTCTTGACACCATGACCTCAACCCAACAGGAAGTCCGCCATTGTGGTCGGAAGTTGGCGATTTTGGCGAATTACACCATTGGTATGCGGACGAACTCGTGCTAGGGATTTCACCCGATCCACTTCATATTTGGTGGACCTCACCTCAAGACCATGATGATCAAAAGTTATCACAGAGTTTTCTCTAAGTTAAAGGGCGTGGCCTCTGTGGCCCGCCAAAGTTTGGTGGCGTTTGGTGAATTTGCCATGACATTTTGAATGGCTCTCACGTCCACATACTTTATCCAAACATCTTCAAACTTTATGAGCATGATCAGGGCTCTGCCCTGAACGCCTCCATATGTCAAACTCCCGCCTTACTCGTGGCGTCCCCTGCTGGTAACAGGAAATGACCTATTTTTACTCTGAAGTGTACTGCTCCTTAATAGTTGACACCATCAGCTTCGTTTCTGCTCTACAACCTTCCCAACTACTTGGTGAAGCTACATTATAAAGGCCGCGAAGCTGGGTGCAATGGCATCTGTGTGGCGGCGCGGCAACTGACGATCCCTCGCCGTGAAATTACGTTTGGATTTGTAATGACCTTAACGACCTCCTATGATCATAAAAATTCATACACACGTTCTTGGGGGCTGGTCCTTGACTCTGATGGGGTTTTTGTAATTGGGCGGGGCAAAATGGCTCAACAGCGCCCCCTTGAAGATTTAAAATACCCCTCTCCATATGGGTTTTTTTGGAATACAAAGATGAAAATCAGTACACATAAAGAACACTTCGGGACGCACAAAAAAGTCTCTTGACACCATGACCTCAACCCAGCAGGAAGTCAGCCATTTTGTTTTTGGCGGCCAAATTCGAGTGCTTTCCACCATTGGTATGCGGACGAACTCGTGCTAGGGATTTCACCCGATCAACTTCATATCTGGTGGACCTCACCTCAAGACCATGATGATCAAAAGTTATAACAGAGTTTTCTCTAAGTTAAAGGGCGTGGCCTCTGTGGCCCGCCAAAGTTTGGTGGCGTTTGGTGAATTTGCCATGACATTTTGAATGGCTCTCACGTCCACATACTTTATCCAAACATCTTCAAACTTTATGAGCATGATCAGGGCTCTGCCCTGAACGCCTCCATATGTCAAACTCCCGCCTTACTCGTGGCGTCCCCTGCTGGTAACAGGAAATGACCTATTTTTACTCTGAAGTGTACTGCTCCTTAATAGTTGACACCATCGGCTTCGTTTCTGCTCTACAACCTTCCCAACTACTTGGTGAAGCTACATTATAAAGGCCGTGAAGCTGGGTGCAATGGCATCTGTGTGGCGGCGCGGCAACTGACGATCCCTCGCCGTGAAATTACGTTTGGATTTGTAATGACCTTAACCACCTCCTATGATCCTAAAAATTCATACACACGTTCGTGGGAGCTGGTCCTAGACTCTGATGGGGATTTTGTAATTGGGCGGGGCAAAATGGCTCAACGGCGCCCCCTTGAAGATTTAAAATACCCCTCTCCATATGGGTTTTTTTGGAATACGAAGATGAAAATCAGTACACATAAAGAACACTTCGGGACGCACAAAAAAGTCTCTTGACACCATGACCTCAACCTAGCAGGAAGTCGGCCATTTTGTTTTTGGCGGCCAAATTTGAGTGCTTTCCACCATTGGTATGTGGATGAACTCGTGCTAGGGATTTCACCCGATCGACTTCATATCTGGTGGACCTCACCTCAAGACCATGATGATCAAAAGTTATAACAGAGTTTTCTCTAAGTTAAAGGGCGTGGCCTCTGTGGCCCGCCAAAGTTAGGTGGCGTTTGGTGAATTTGCCATGACATTTTGAATGGCTCTCACGTCCACATACTTTATCCAAACATCTTCAAACTTTATGAGCATGATGAGGGCTCTGCCCTGAACGGCTCCATATGTCAAACTCCCGCCTTACTCGTGGCGCCCCCTGCTGGTAACAGGAAATAACCTGTTTGTAATATGACGTGTACTGGGGAGAAGAGGAGAGGACATAGGAGGACTCTGGTACTCTTGGCTGCGCCGGCTGCGACTCCCGCGGGTCGCAAGGGGTGCGAGGGCCCGTCATCGCTGCTTGCAGCTTTAATTTATAGTGTTTTTCAAATTAATGTCAAGGCATCAAGTGATAAACAAGCAGACGCAGAAACTCAAATGTCTGTTTGTCCACGCTTCAAATAAACAACTGAAGACAGGAAATAGTTTGATACAGGAGTGCTGGAGGAGAAGAGGAGTTCATCCTTCATTTCTCCTTCCTTGTCATTACCCCTCCTCTGTGCAGCTCTGGCCTGAAGCCAGTACTGTTGATGCCAAAGTTCTGCCCCTGTCTCTGCCGGTCTCTGTGTTTTGATGTGCATAGACATGAAGCAGGGTTTCGGGGTTTTTTTGTTTATCAAGCTTAAGGTGGACTCTTCATATTTTTAGCTATCCAGAATCCAATGATATTCACTTTACTAAAACGGTTACAGTAAATTCCACTTTCATGATATGAGTGTTTTCTTTTCACTATAAGAAAAAGCAGCAAATCCTCACATTTGAGAAGTTGGAACCGTTCCATGTTTGGAATTTATGCATGGACTCGACTAATCATTGGAGCTTTAATGTTAAGTTTGGCTATCAAAGATAATTACTATTGTGAACACTGTAAATTTATATTCAGATTTGGACACTGTTATTTAAAATAAAACACAGTATAACATTGATACTTGTAACAGTGGAATAAGGGAAAACAGTAAACCAGTTGCTGCGTCCCGTCTGCTTAGTAGTTGCTGACTGGCCTAGAGCAGAGATGTTAAACTTGGTGTTTTCTTTTTGTTGTGTTGTGTGTTTCAGGAGCGTGGTTCCCCCTGGCTGAAGAGAGTGTCTGTCCAACAGCATCTTTCCACCCAGGACCCAGCGTGTTGCTACTGCGCCCATGAGGTAACGTCAGGACCTACCGCCCCCTCATTACCACCCTCGGTCCATCCATCTCCCTCCCCTCTGTCCCTTCCTCCCTTGGACCTACCCAGCCATGGGCCAGAAGATCTCAGGCAGTATTAAGTCAGTGGATGTACGCGGGGAGCCCTCATATCAGCCCGTGCGCCGCGAGCTGCGGGGCCCAGATTTCTGTCGGCCCCCCAGGCTGGACTTACTGCTGGACATGCCGCCGGCTAGTCCCGACACTCAGCTTCGCCACGCCTGGAACCCCGATGACCGTTCCCTCAATGTCTTTGTTAAGGAGGACGACAAGCTGACGTTCCACCGACATCCCGTAGCACAAAGCACAGACTGTATCCGAGGCAAGGTGGGCTACACCAGGGGTCTCCACGTTTGGAGGATTCACTGGCCGGCCAGACAGAGAGGCACCCACGCTGTCGTGGGCGTGGCTACCGCTGAAGCACCTTTACACTCAGTGGGCTACATGGCCCTGGTGGGCTCGGACTCTGAGTCCTGGGGCTGGGACCTGGGTCGGAACAGACTCTACCACGATGGAAAGAACCGACCCGTTTCCACGTCAGCACCCACGTACCCCTCTTTCCTGGAGCCAGACGAGTCCTTTGTGCTGCCAGACTCTCTGACAGTAATACTAGATATGGACGAAGGGACACTGAGCTTCATGGTAGACGGACAGTATCTGGGAGTGGCTTTTAGAGGGCTTAAGGGCAAGAGACTGTATCCCATCGTCAGTGCTGTGTGGGGGCACTGTGAGGTTTCTATTCGCTACGTCAACGGACTAGATCGTAAGTGGCACAATTCTGACACACACACAGTACATGAAAAGCCAGTCAATGGCAGTATACAATTTGAGTGTGAAGTGTGAAATTATGAGGAAGATATGTGAAAGTGCACTTTTTTTGTCTTGCATTCTCTTAACTGTCTTCATTCAGTAGACGTCAACTCAGCATCTTCTAATTCCGTCTACTGTTTGTTGCTGTTTGGAAATGCAGAGTTGAGCACTGGAGTCATTTAGAGCTGATAGTACAAGAAGTAGTAAAATGTCACCGTTGTGGTTATAAGTTGTCGCCTGCATACATGTTTGATGCCAGACGTCTTTATCTCTGTGACCTTTCCAGCCTGATCCCTGTTTCAGTTTAGCAGTCACACGTATTATCAGAACACTAGACATACAGCTTCCTCACATCATGCACGGCTGAGTGTTGATACCTAATTCAACTTTGATTTGTTGTAAACATGCACGTGTAGGGTTGAGTTCTGTTTCTAACTGTAATAACTTGAGTAGAGAGATAGGAGACCTGATTCTAGGGAAGAGGAGCATTAAGTTGTCGGTTGTGGGCCATGGCCAGTCACATGCGTGTCTTGTTGCTGGACAGAGTGCAGTTGTACTGAACAGAGACAGAGGAGTCTGCATCAGGCAGCTGAGTCATTTTGACGGCCTTCATTAAACTCCTAACCCTCTGGGAAAGTTCAGTCCTGCAACGTGTAGTGTGACTGAAATGTACCTTTGCTGTTTAATATCTGTGAAATATGGGGGATTGTCTTTCTTTACAGTTTCAACAAGTATGTCCTGAAGTAGGAAGGGAGTGACTAATTTCCTGGTACTTGACACCTGGTCTTGGCTCTGCAGATGTGTACAGGATTTAAGGATTAAGGCAAGACTGAGAAGACTCGCAGATTTGTCATTTTCTTCTTCACAGAGCATGTAGGATTGATATACAATATGTATTTCTGTCTGCACTGATCTATAAAAAGCTCCCAGTGAGCGAGACTGCCACTTTGTTTACCAATAGGAAGCAGCGTAAACACGCTCTTCCTGTGCTATTTCTACTGTGCTTCCCCTCTATCGCTTTTCAGCTCTCTCTCAAGTCTTCAGACTGTCATACACAATCTTTAAAACTCACGGGCAGCAAAACAAGAAAACAGTGTCCAACTCTCTGATGTAACTTGGCATAACTGTTTTATAGTCACCAGAAGAATGTGTGTGTCTGTGTCAGCATGACCTTCTCAGTATTTCCTTCTATTTTTTTTTTTTTTTTTTTTTTTAACTAAATGTCATCATTCCAACTAGCAGAGTCATTTCAGTCATGACAACAGCACCTCAGATTGGGTAATGGCCTTCAGTCCTCCCTCCTGCACAAAGATGCATGTGGCACAAAGACCCAAAGCAGGCTGGGGGCGTTGCAGACAGTGCGGCATGGACACCATGTCCGTGGCCGTGAGCCTCGTATGTGTGCTGGTACGGCAGCCAGGAGAAGAGGAATTCTGGAGGATGTCCCAGTCTGCCTCTGAGCTCAGCGTCTGGCGTTGTACTGTGGGAAACGTCAGGTTAGCTGTGTGTGTGTGTGTGTGTGTGTGTGTGTGTGTGTGTGTGTGTGTGTGAGAGAGAGAGAGAATGACCCTTATTTTTGTACTGTCGTACATTTAGATGATCGTCATTGTCGTCTGTGGTTTATGAAATTTTCTCACTGTCATGGTTTTAGTGTAAGACGTACCTGAGGCATCTGTAACTTTTGTATCAACACTGAATTAAACGACTTCACCTTTGAGTGGAAGGATAGCTGAAAATCAACATCCCTAATTTATGTAATTATTCAAGAGCCTCTCAGCCGTTGTGTCATGTAACCTGGTATCGGATATTGGTCACATTGACCAGCATAATAGTCTGATGCAACATGTCTTACGGAGCAAGAATACATAGACAGATGTGTCTCAGCTGTCCATTGTCCAGATTTCTGAACGTGACCTCAGTGATAACATTCAGGGTGCGGTCACTTGTGTATGTAAAACTGTCAGCGAGTGATCAGATCAGTTAAAGGCGTGACTGACACACCCTACTATTCACCTGGTGTGTGTTTATACAGTACAACTGTGGAAAGGGTGGTATATAAAGTTCCATAGGTTGAATTCTGTGCAGTTAGTGAACTGATATCAGTCACTTGTTTTAGTTTGTTTCTTTTCTTTCTGCCTTGTTGTAGATGCCAGTGATGATAGGTTACTGATGCATTAAACAACACGATTCCTATCGCCATCATTCACGTGTGCCTAGTGAAGACGAGAGTTGTCATGCATGTTCAAAGAGCTTGAGCTGTGACAGAATGCACTTGAGAGATCACTGTATGATATCAGATTGAAGGCACTATTCGATGTGATATAAAGAAGATTGGAAGCATCAATATGTATGCATGGAGATGACAGCGCTCCCCTATTCCCACATCTTGCATTCGTGCATCCTCTTATAGCAACTCAAAGAGGATTCACTTTTTGTTCACTTTCTGGGTCCTCGGTCTTTTGCTAGTCTTGTAATCTATTCACGTTCTTTTTTTTTCCCTCCTCCCCACCTCTTACTTCAGCTCTTTTATTCTCCATCTCTTACTCCCTGGGAAGCGAGAACAGATAAGTATCCTTACACTTTCCTCTCCTGTCTGTGTTGTCCCTTTAATACCCTGCATTAATGCAGTTTTCTCATCCTTCCTACATTTCTCTGAACACGCAAGTGCTATGGCCCCAAGTCCCAGAGACGCTTGAAAGCCAGCCCTACTGAGACATAATTTTTGTCAGTTTTCCTCTGACTTACTCACGTCTTTTAAGTATAAGACAGTAGGGTTGCTGGATCCGTCCTCCTCCTCCTATTCTTAGAAAGCAATCTTTTTCTCTCCACCGCAACAAGCCTCCTGACACCGTTGAGGCCCGGCCAGCCTAGTTGCAACAAGCTGAGCCAAACTCATTTACACCTGAACGAGACAGACCAGGGAGGAGGAAGCGTTTCACACACTCTGCTGACATGACTGCCCTCCCCTTTTTGCAAATGAACCCTATTTGACTCTCAACTCTTATTGTGTTTTATCTCCTCCCTCCTGTTCTCTTTTCTGCAGTGTCTCTCTCTCCTTTTCCTCCTCTTCCTTTTCACATTAACACTAATCCTTTCTTTCAGTGTTTACACACCCATTTGTGGTGGCAGTTGCTGTGGAAACGGTTAAGCTGACTTTTTGCTGGGTAGGTAGGTGGTTAATTGTGTTGACCAGGCAGCTTGCTCACTGGTTTGCCAGCCAAGGGCCTGCCCTATGCAAATGGGATGTCTTCCTTCTGCCTGTCTGCAGTTCAGAGCTGTTAATAATATTCACAGCACAGAAACAGGCAGTAACGTGAGGGTTGCTGATACACAGCTAACCTCGGTGCAGTAGTTGAACATGCAGTCTATATTATTGGGCTCCAGCCTGACATGTTATTAATGTTATTAATGACCCTGTTAATTTTCATCATGCTAATCTGGTTCTTCAAACACATTCAGAGGGTTGATTTGTTAATTGTGGTGCACTTTATTTTGAAACAAAGGCAGCCACGATTGGCCGACTCTTTATCCAGTGATTGGACTTACTGTATATGAGGGTAGGTTGTAGTGTTGGCTGCAGGGGAAACTTCCCAGCATGCATTGGGGCAAGAGAATAAAGAAGTCTTATCTTGTTTTTCAGCATTCTTACTGGTGTTATTGTGTTTTACGTTGTGCTGTCATACAATTACTTATGAGTGAATGTGGTTAGACCACGAGTGATGTGTGCACAATTAGTTAGGTCCTCCCTAATGCACACAGTTGTATTGACTGTAAGTCTAATGCAGCTTGTAAATCTTATGTGTGGTCTGGCTGGTGTTTTCATAACTGGGAAATCCCATACATTAAATGTAAATCCCATTTTATAATGTCATAGCTTTATCTGCTGAGCAGTCAGAAACTTTCAGAGGAGTTCAGGGTTTTTTGTTTTTTTTAAAATAATGTTCATGTTCTCTTTTAAGATCCATATCAGCATTTTTTATTGTCCCTCCAAGAAAAGGAGTCACTTGTATCTGATCAGTCCATGTATGGACTTCACCCTCAGGGCTCCTGGTCATGATCCTCTGCACATTTGCAGGGTTGGGCTGAAGGACTTGCTCTGGCAGCAGCTCTGCTTAATTTGCAAGCCGTCTTTGAAGAACTTAAAAATCCAGGCCTTTAAATCATCAACCACTACCGAGCTCTACAGGATAATACGACACCCAGATGATATAAACTAGCATTAGAATCACATTTATTTTTGTGGAAGTATTTTATTCCCACCAAAGAGTTGTCTGTAAAAATGTGATGTTCCACCTGTGACCTATCAGGGCAGCCGCTCTGATAGCTTCCATCTTCGTCTGTACTGATTTGTCTGTGTTCATATTCAATCAGAGCCATCTGTTGTTTGAACAGGGCTGGTGATGCATCCATTTCCTGTCAGAATTTCATCTGGTTTGATGTACTAAGTCGAACCCTGGTGAACCCTTTTCTGGACAAATAGGCTTAGTTTTGGAACAGTGCTGATTAAAAACACAGAGTCCACTGACCAAAAACAGTGACTGAATGAAAGCCTGGTGTATTCTTGGATTATTGTACTCTGTTCGTGCTTATGATTTTTAGCCCTCTTGAATTTATTCTGTGTATTCTCCTGCTGTGTAAACAAAGACCTCCTGGCATATTTGTGCGTAAGTCCTGGTCCAAAACTGTCCAACGGACAGAAAACATAAAGTCGTCTGTTCTAACAACACACCAAATGTAGATAAACTGCAGTGGGTGTGTTTAACTGTCCAACCACTCAGTAAATAAAGCGAAAGGGAAAGAAAAACAACCAGGGAAACAGTGCTTAGGTATTATTTGGTTTGGGAAAACAATAAAACTCCAGGGAAAAACTGAAATTTGAATATTATTTGTTTTATGTGAGCATTGTCAAACTGAAAGTAAAAGAAGCCTGGTGAACTTAATACTACATAATGTATGATAAACGTTATGGTTCAGTCAAAAAATATTCTTATTGATCAAAAACTTGTTGAGTCTCAGTCTAATTCTCTCCATGGATAAGTGCGCCATCTTTGCCAGAGTGTGTGTGTTTGTGCGTGCACGATTGTTGAGTAGTATGCTTGCTTCTGCTGCTATTTATCAATGCATTCCAGTATTACAGTGGTCCTCTTTATATTCTTGTCTGCTCAGCCTCCATTTCCAGAGCAGAGTGAGTGAGAGCACCACGACGAGCGAACTGACGACGGTCTGTGCTTCTCCCTGGAACTCACTAGTTTGGCGGTGCAAGGTAATAGGAAGTCACTAATACGAAGTCAGGTATTGTCAGTGGAAGGAATTCAGATCAGTCTCTGACTAGCTCAGGAAGCAATTGCCTTCCGCTCTGAGTCGACGATTCAATTTAGCCACCTGCGTTTTCCGATTAGGTACAGGACGACTCTGCTCTTGCTCTGTTGCATCCTCCCTGCTCACCTCTCTGGTTTTCTTTTTTGTCTCATACATCATTGATCTAGTTCTGTCCATCCTGAAATGCATTCCTCTCCTCCCCTTTTCCCCCCTTTGACGTGGGTGAACAACACTTAGGTACTGGAGATGTGTCCGCACCTCATAAGGGCTGCATATGTAAAAACATCTTAAATCTAGGTCAGACAGCCCCAACAGTTTTATGCTAATCTATGAGATAAGCATGGCTGGGAGCCTGCACCATTGCCTGTTACCTGGATACATCTCATGTAATGAAAGCAATGCAGAGTGAGGGGGTGGAGTTTAACAAAGAGTAAATTGGAACACATGTGCCAAGAAGATGGACCCATCTTAGCCCTTATTCTAAGTAGGACATAACTGGGTCGTGATGTCTCTCATGGTGAGCTGATGTCTATGCAACGCACACATACCCACACAGATTCATTGGGCTGCGGGCGTGAATGTGGAGGAGACTGGAGGGAACTCATTGGTCTTCCATCTCACCTCAGTCTGACACGCTGCCATGCCAAAACTCACCCTCTCCATTAAGTGTCAGGTGGGTGGGTGTGCGTGCCGGGCCAGCCAGGCGCCCTTAACCAAAATCTCCCACACTCCATCTCCTCTTTAGCGGGCCGTATGTCTGACAGACCCTGGTCTCTGGGCCATTATGAAAAAGACAGGACTGTGTGAGAGGAAAGGGAGAGTGTAGAGATACCGTTACATGATTTGAGGAAGATAGAAAGATGAGGAGCATGAACGAAGAGCTCCACTCTTCACCTAACTGAAATGCTTCCAGCTAATGAGCATGGGTTAATTACTCAAACCTGCCTGTTCATTCCAAGTCATTCAGGGTTTTCATGTGTGTAAGATGACATGGAAGCTCCTTTAAGGGGACATAATGTAATATACATTATGACTTAAAAGGACATAATGTAAATATTATGTAAATTACACATGTGAAGTTAGTGTTAGAGAAATACCCTGAAGGAATATATGAGCTTCATGAATGATGCCACTTCAGAGGATTTCTTCTTCTTTTTTTTTTTTTTTCAGTGCATCCCATCCAAAGGTGTTACCTTTGTCTTGTATTTGGAATAGTGTTCATGAATGCCAAATGGCATTTTGTCCCATTGCTACCTACAGCAGACATTTCAAATGCCTGTCACTCACACCAAAACCAGAATGGTATCAGTGGGATATTTTTTTTTTTTTTGCATAATTAATAAGGTAGAACAGATGTATGTAAAGTCTTTTGAGCAGAACTAGTCTGAAATTGGTGCTTTAACCGCAACTGAGACCACTTAGCAGTGTTGTTAGTCTGTTGTACCCGTTGATGGATAATGCGTACCTCCTGTGGGCGCTCATCACTACTGTCTGACAGGACCACTTGTCGCCCCAGGCAACCCTTACCATGGAGACCAGCTTGTGCCAGCAGGGATTGGCTGGTTTTCAGAAAGTTTGTGGCATCATCACAGCATCACCTCTCTCAGGAGAGACACTGTCAGAGAGTAATGCAGCTGTCTGTGGTAGCATCAGTCTTGTTACGGCAAGCAGCTGTGTTTCACTTTTGACATAATGAAAGTGACATAATGAAAGCACTTTGCTCGCATCATCTGATATTTCCCCTTTTTCTCTGGTATTAGTACATAAACAATATCATATCAGATGCTAGTTGAGTTAAACATACAGTAAATATATTTATTTCCATGGAAAGCTAGCACACAACCCAACTCAAGCTGTTATTTTGCCTGTAATCTGGGGCAATGTGTAGCTCTCTCCTTTTCTGGGGCTCTCCTGTGATAAGGCTGCTTATCGTGCAGTAGAACGTGCTGAAATCACACTGTAACTGTGTGTTTTTTGTTTTTCATTTTCTTTACACATGTCCACACTGTTTTATGTGTCTTTGATTGAATATTTAAACTAGCAACAACGCAGGCAGCACTTGTAGACACATGAATTGCATGTGTGCATCTGTGACTATACACTCCCAGTGCAATGACAGGAGCTGGTTACTATGGAAACTACATATGTGCGGGGGCAGTGCTGATGAGCAAGTGATATGAGGGTAAAGTGATTGATAGGTGCTGTCAGGCCCAAACGGAAAGTACATCCATCTCTGGAGCTTCCTTTGTACCACAGAGGCTCCGTGTGCACCGCCTGTGAGTGTTTGATCTCTGGGTCCTCTGTTTGTGACAGCAGAGCTCAGACAGTCACAAGGTACAGGATGAATGGGGACATCAGTACACTACCAGCTGTGTTAGTCCTGGTGTAATAAGCTTTAAAAAGCTGTTAGTTCAATAAGCTGATGTGCTAAAGAATGAAACTGCCTTTGGAGACAGAGGGTAATTAACTGTAGGATGGATGTGATGCGATTGTCCTGCCAAGTGCTTCTCTAGCTGAAGAATCATCAGCTGTACAGTCTCATTGCACACGTCACTGCACATTGTCTGCATTCAGTCTGAGTTCATTCAGCATGTCTCTCCGATTTGGGCACTTACCATGTTGATGTGGCTACAAATCAATAAACGCTCTGCCACATGTCCCCGTGGTGCTTCTACAGAGGCTTTTCATTAAGCACACGGAGAGTCAAAGAAATCCAGATAGCACAACTCTGCTGCCTGTCAGCTGTTGTTCACTGGTGGATTTCATTATGTCCCCTCACTGCTGTTTCAGAGGTCGTTTTACAGACCACAGCTGAGGAATTCAGGGGAAAAAGTTCACCACTAATTGTAAATAACATCACAAAGTAAAACACTGGAATTTGCTAAATAGATCTGTCACTAGTTCGTCATCATCAATCCTAACAGACATTTAGCTAAGATTTCTTCGCCAGTCTGCTTTTAATTAACATCCAGATGTAAGCTGAGTCGATGTCTATCTGAGTCTTGCCCAGTCCCTCACTTCAGACAAGCTTCTGTTTCCATTTAGCCTTGTTTGCATGTTCACCATTCAGTGGTCATGTAGCCACAAGGGCGGCACTGAGGTCTCCTGACAGGCCCGGTCTGCTCTGGTTCCATGAACACTCTTCAGACTAGACGTCACATGTTTGTTCCACACTTGTTTGGTAGGGGGTCTCGGTTTGTGGTAATGTGCTGCACTTTTAATAGACTGTGGAGAGAAACGGCTCAATCGGTCACAGAGGAGGCTTGTTTGGCTTGGTGTGCTATTTAAATGTAAGGGGTGTGTGTGTGTGTGTGTGTTATAAAACAACCCCTTCATCTGCGTTAGCAAATATATTTTTATTGTACAAAATCTGAACAGAATCAACATAAAAAAATCATGCAGTATTAAAATGAGATTGAAATCATAGCACACAGGACACACACACAGCAGTGTTGATCCAAAACTCATGGCCTTGATGCTATAATTTATTGATACAACCATTTCAAGGCCTTTGCTCAGAAGGAAACTTGGTTAAAACGTTGGTTCTATCAATAAATTATGGCGTCGAGTCTACACGTATCACGTTAACGGAGTGGTCAGGCTTGTTCATGGAAGCTATGATCTTTAGCTTGTCAATTAGTGTGTGCACTATGTTTGTATGCATGTGTAAACGCCCCTGCTCGTGTCCTTGGACTGCGAGCAGCAGGAATTCTGCTCCACCAGATGGTGTTTCCAGGTGGAGCAGCTCCACATTCATAAAGGGCCAGCAGTTAAGAGTCTGTCTGTCTGACATAGGCCGACAACACCTACCTCCGAAATTGTTGGGAGGGACGTTGTCACGTTCTGCTGGCACACACTGACGTTAGTGATGACATGTCTGTGTAGTGGGAATATTTTAATGTTGTTAGCTGTGTAATTAAAAAACAGTGTAATTAGAGCAGTAGCGAATAAAAGGCTACAGCTGATACAGGAAATTGGACACTATATCAGTGGCCTCAATTTCACCACCTTTTCTTATTGAGGTCATTGGCATTAATCCACTCTAACTAACGGTGCTAAGTTGGCAGCACTGACTATAAACGCGCCCCCCCATTCATTTTGGGCACCAGCCAATGGGGAAAGTCCAACACTTGACTGGCTGACCAGTGGTGTAAATTCATCACTCAGTCAGTGACAGACATTCGTGTTTATAGGTATGGCCCCGCTGTTGTCGTCCAGCCAAAAAGAGAAAAGACGAGGAAAGCGGCTTGAGGCTACTATTGCTGTTACTAGCATAACAAACACAAACCTCAGGTGTCAGTGGTTGAGTTGCGTTGTGGGTAATGAAGGCAACACGGAAGGCATCTCTGCTTCTTCTGCATCAGCTCTGATCTTTTTATTTAAACTGTGTCAAGTAACAGGAGTACGATGCTAAATCGGTGGAATATTCCTTTTAAAAGACTTTTCAACTGGAAATGTTTTTGCGAAATGACAAAATAAAAGTCTGTCAAGTGTTTGAGAAAACAAGAGGATTTCTTGGCCATTTTTAGGAGGAGCTTACTGTATGTACCACAACACTTTGACTCGGGTGTAAAGAATTAGCTCCAAGTATAAACAAACTGACTCAGACCCACAGGGTCTGTTGACACACTTGCGAGCTTGTACTCACTGTTTGGACTCTAACCTTGTCTCTCCTCTGTCTCGTCCCTCCCAGCGGAGCCCCTGCCCCTCATGGATCTGTGCAGACGAGTAGCTCGGCTGGCCCTGGGCAGAGAGCGCATCCATCACATCGACACACTCCCACTGCCACAGACTCTCAAGAACTACCTCCAGTACCAGTGACCACACACACGCACACACACACACCACGCACACACACGCACACACACACACCACGCACACACGCGCGCACACACAGAAACTGAAGCCCATTTGTTCTTATTGTAACCAGCCTCCAAACTGAACTTGAATCATAACCATCAGACATCTGCTGAGGATGAGGACTATGACGTTGACTATGAACAGGTGATGGCGCTGCGAGGGGTTTTGTTTACACCAATTGGGGATTTTCCATTTTGGATGATTTTTAATCTCCTGGTTTTCAGCTTTTTTTTTTTTTTTTCCCTTTTTTTTCGTTGCTGACTGCTGTTTTTCTCCTGGACAGGTCACTGAAATGGAGAGAGCGAGAGATTAGAAGAGAATATTGCAATTCAGTTTCCTGCTAATCAAAAAAAAAAAAATTATATATATATATAGAAATATATCTCTACATGTGCTCAGTCAGAAAGGCCTTTAATGACGTGGTTTTTGGCGACAGTTTACCCAACACGCTCTGTGAAAGCTTCTTCAGAAACATGTTGGTATGTATATTTATATTCCTAGGAACACAGCAGGCTCTGTCGAGACACAACAATCCCTTCAAGCCACAGGAGAGAGGGAGAGAAAGTCCGCACACAGTTCTATTTTTGTGTGTGTGTACACAGTGCAGCGCGCATGGATTACATATACATATACAGTGTATGCGTGTGTCACAAGTGTACAGAAACAAAGCCCACACTGTCTGTAGTAAGAAGACAACTCACTGACAAGTAGGCAGTACCCACCTACAGGCTGAAAAACACAATCCCAGTCTGTTTTAACCATTCTGAATCCCCCTCCTCTCTCCTGCCAGCTTCTCTCTCTCTCTCTCTCTCAGACTCCCTGTGTCTCTCCTTCACTCACTCCAGTTTGATTTAATCCCCCATCATGCTGGTGAACTCGAAGGACCACGCCTGCTGTTGTCAGCTCTCTAGCTCCTGTAACGCTGATAGAGATTGATCTGAAGGTGAAGCTTCGTCTTCGACTGCTAATGTGCCTACACACACACACACACACACACACACACACACACACACACACACACACACACACACACACACACACACACACACACACAACACTTCTAACCCCCCCCATCCCGACACAAAAAAATGCTGCTTTTTCCTTTTTCCTGTTGTCTTATCCTCATATGGGTTTTTATCCCGGATTTACTTTTGAAAATTATGGTCTTAAAATTAGATTTTTTTTTTTTTTAATGTTCTTTTTTTTTCTCCTCCTCAGTGGGACTGGTTGTCTCACGCATATGGTGGAAGAAGTGCTGCCATGAGAATCTTTTAAATGTGAATAAGAATAAACTCAGCTAAACTCACACTGCCTCTTGGTGTGTTCTCCTTCAGTATCACCAATTACACGACTGTAGATGTAGCCCAAAACTGTACTGTGTTCACTGATCATTCACAAAATTTTATCTGCGAAGAAGGATTGTTCAGTTACATTGGACTGTATCAAGAGTAATACTTGGTTTATGAAGAATTTGGAGAGTTTAACTTTTAATAAAATTAAAGCTTTTTATTTTATTCAACACGTGAAGACTCCTGCTCAGACCCTTGGAAATACCCTTGACCTTGTTTTCACACTGGGCTTTTCATTCATCTTAGAATTGGTTGACTTCATCTCTGATCATCAGTGTGTAACCTTTTTTATTCTGTCTTACAGATAACCCTCTTGCACACTGTGCTCTCACGCATTTGTAAGATTACATCTGCTGCTTTATTTTCAAATGCTTATTCTGCTGTAGCTCAGGGCATGTTTGAACCTTCCCGGGCTGATGATTTGGTAATATATGCATGCCAGGCTGCTTTGAATATTTCAGTAGCTTTTAAGCACAGATTCTTTCCCTGGATCAATGAGGACAAATAAAAGCAATGCAGGCAGGCTGAATTCAGGTGGAAAAACACTAAGTTTTAGGTTCACTATACTAATACAAAGGTGTTAATGTTGTCTCTAAGTCTAAAGATTTGAGAGGCACAAGAACTTAAGTTACTCCATCTAGCTCCACTGAGCCGTGTTGTTTTTCCCCTGCTCTCCTGTACTGTTGCTCTCCTGTTTCATTGGATTTCATTATATTGGATCTTCCTTATTTCTTTCCGGCTCAGCTCTTGAAATTTTGCCATCTAAATTTTTCATGGATGTATTTATCACCATTGGCCCTTTCCCTTTCCTCCTGCTGTCCCCCAAGTCACTTTAAGGTCACCTCTATTCAGCAGCCTCTGGGGAAAAAACAGATCTTGATCCTGCTACACCCCAGAGCTACAGACCATTCTCTAAGTTACCCTTTATTCCTGAGATCATACACAAAGTCTGTCCGCAACTTGAGGATTTCTTAGAGGAAAACAATTTGTTTGACAAATTCCAGTCTGGTTTCCAGACAGACTCGGCTCTCCTTAGTGTCATGAATGATTTGTTCCTGTAATCAGATCATGATATAAACTTCATTGTGGTTCTTCATTTATGCACTGTTTTTGAAACCGTAGATCATAACAGTTTACTATCCGAGGAAGTGGGTTGGGACGCCTGGCATAGCACTTGGTTTTCCTCCTGTTTAACAAATCAGAACTTCTTTGTTTCCGTCACCGACCTAATGTCTGATTCTGCTCCTCTAACCTGTGGAGTTCCTCATGGATCTTTTGTGGGAACTGTTTCATTATCTCCGTAGGTGCCTCCTTTTGGCCGTATTATGTGTCAGGTTGCCTGTGTCTGTTATAATTGCTATGCTGCTGATGCACATTTGAATGTATTTGTGAAACCTGATGAATTTTCAAATCTGTCAATTTTCTCAAAGTGATTAGTGCCTGGAGGTTTCATAATTTGCTGCAGTCATAACAAAGCTGAAGTTCTGGACTTCTCACCAAATCAGTCGTTCAGCTCTTGGATTCCTTGGCTTTGAGCTCAACAGTGGCTTCCAGTAACCCCAGGGTCATTTTTGATTTCCATTTAAATTTTCAGTTACTCAGTCCTGCCATTTTCATTTAGGAAACAACTACGTACCTTCTCATCCTTCCAACAGCTTGAACAAATCATCCACTGCTTTATCGCTTCTCGTCCTTGACTGATATAATGCACTGCACTCCTCTTCTCTGTGCTGGCTTTGTTACACTGGCTTCCCATGAAATTTAGGATTGATCTAAAATCCTTCTAATAACTGTTAAGACACTATAGTTTGCCTCCGCCACATACTGGTGAACTGCTGATCCCTTACAGATCCACTGATTGCTCAGGTAATCAGAACAAGGGCTCCTCAAAGGCCAAGACTCGTCCTGGCTCCTGGATTATGGAGCAGTCTCCCTCAAAGCCTTTTTACTCTCAACAACATTTTCCCTTGGTTTGTTCGTATTACTTAGCAACAACTGTTTTCTTTTTTCTTGTGTTTGTTGTTTTTTATTTATGTAATTGCTTTATCTTCTTTTGTGTTTGTGAAGTACTTTGTATGTGGTGGTCTGGTCTTATGTATGGTGGTTTTACGATAAGCATTGTTGTAAACATGCTACTTTGCTTAGGATGATAACTTTTTGCCTTGGGAATGTAGCTTTAAGGCCAAAACACACTGACACTGAACTCTTATTTTATGTTCTTATTATTTTCTATGTACAGCCCCCTCACTGGTGGTGGCTCGGAGTGTATTGACACATCACCCCACACTGAGGTCTTATTTCTAGCCTTGTCGCCCTTGACAAAAATGCCATTTTTTCCAGACAAAAGACAAGTTTCCAGGCTTCTGTAGCAGCTCAACTTCCCTCTCCTCACCCTTTGCTGTCTTTCCTGTGCTGCACAATGAATGAGGAGAAGGTGCTTGCTGAGGTACAGAAATATAAAGGAGTATACGGCCCACAGTCGCGTTATTACGACAATATTGTCTGCTAAGCCATAGCTCTGGAGAGCGGTAATCTAAGAGACCGGAGATTTGTGATCCTGCTGCATGTGTGGTCCTGGTCTTGTTGCAGCACAGCACTTCCTATTGGTCCTAAGGGTGGCGTTTGACTTGCGTCATACGATGATGTGGCGGCAATGTGTCTTCAGCTTTAGCCTCACTCCCATGTAATCTGTGCCGTCATGTATATCTGAGACATTTTAACAGGTGTTTTGTTTTAAAATAAATTGGCTGAAAAGTCAAGTGGAGATAGTAGTTTTATCTGATTAATTAGCTAGCAACAGTCCTCATTTCATCTGACAAAGTCCAAGTCATCAGCTAGATATGAAAGGCCTGCATTTATTTATGTCTGTGTGAACTTGAAACCTCACTGTTTCTAAAACCGCCTCTAACTATCACTGTGAACTGTATGTACTGGGTGCAAATGGATGGGTGTGGCTTATAGCAAACAGGCAATCTTCTGTTACTTTAGTGATACAAACATCATAAATGAATGTCGCTTTATCTGCACTGAACGTTATAAACAGAATTCCACATTATACATTGTAATTGCTATAAAAGTCTGCTGTGACAGAAAATCCTTTGCTGCTGTCAAAGCCCCAAAATGCTGGTTTTGGTGCACAGTCAACTTGAGCTGGCTCTAAACTGGATTCCCTATCCCAGGGCAGGCTTTGAACACAGAACAAAGCCTGTTGTGTGATCAAAGTTGAGCTCAGCATGGCTTTCCCTGGCACTGCCAACAGAAAACCCATTAATGTTGTGCAGCAGAGAGCAGACTGTGTTGATAATATCATAATCGCACTGAGAATCATCGCTCCCACTGCTTTTAGCTGCGTCTGAGAGGGAGATGACATGTACTAATGCAGGGGAATTGATGGATATGGACATTTAATGCTTTAATCATGATGATAAAACGGTTTCTGTTGAATGAGATTGACTTTAATAATGATAAGTGGCTGAACGCCATGCTGCAGTACACGTGTTCATTAACACTTTGACGTGAAAATAAACTCAAAAGATAGAACACCGAAATGCAAGTCACTCCAGAGAGAGACGAGATCTGCGACGAGCTCCGGTCTGCAATTGATCTCTAACTGTAGCTTTTGTCTGTCTTACAGCACACAGTGCTGTTCAATAATGCAGGGACCAGCCCTTTAAAGGATTATTGAACGAGGCTGAAAGTTAAAGCTGATGACTTGTTTGATCTGGTTAAAAGTGACTTGACTCCGCTAGATCCATATTTAGCTGCCTCTTGACAGTGAGGCTTCACTTCAATTTATCTCGCTGTCTTTTCCTCTGCCTCTTCCACGTTCTGCCAACTTACTCTCCTGTCTCCCTTTTACACTGCTCTGCTCAGGCTATTTAAATCCTCCCATGGCTGCTTTCTTTGCTCAGAAGCACAATTTCCATCACAGAGCTTTAACTTCTGCCTCACCTGCTTTGAGTGAAGGTAAGTAAAACGTGTTTCAGCCATGAGAGGTGTTCGTGACATGAGTAAAGTAATGGCTACTGTTTTCATTCCTTTTTCTTTTCCTCTAACAAGCTGCCTCCTTTTGGCCCTCTATGCATACTTGTTATACATATGCATATATGGAGAGTGACAGAGTGAAGGAAGAGATGGATGGTTGAAGCCCAGTTGTCTGCTACAGAGACGGGGAAAAAATCCATAATTTATGTTGGAAGAAAAATCCTGCGCCCGCTTTGCTTGGTAAGTCATGTAAAAGCTAACATTTCATATTTCTCCTCCCTCTTGGTTCTGTCCTTTAGATCACATGTGGAGATATCTTCAGAGGAGGAAATTCCTCAGAGTTAAAGATGCTTCTTTGACCTACTTGAGGGTTTTTTTCTTCAGATGATAAGGACGTGATTGTACCACATTTAGGTCAGATCTATCTTCAACACCAGTGTTAAAGAGGCATCACCTTTCCCAGTTGTGTTGATGTTTACAATTCATCTAAAAAAAAAAAATGTTTTTTTTTCACATTGCCTTTGCTGTTGTTCAGTGCCAATATCTTGACAAAATGTAAAATGGTTGGGATTTAGTCATTTCTAACTTCGGTGCCATTAGCTGGTATCAGACAGAGACATAGTGACAGACAGCTGTCCAATCTCCCCACCTCCACAGGTCTGTCTTAGGAGCACAGAGCTTTTGAACTGAAAGCAACACACAGACTGTACAAAAACTCTCTGGCTGTGTTTTATTTTTTATTATATAGAAACCCATGCCTTCATAATCAGCCGTTGACTATTATTTTTTGCATTCACAGATTAATTGCAAGACTGTTTATATCTGTATTGAGAGGCAACAGTTGAAGGTGTGTCTCTCTCCACAAAGGTGTTCATGATGTTGCACTCTCCTGTGCACTGACAATCCAACTGTTTTAATCAGCAGTATTCCTTCCTTGGTTTCAGACCATCGGTGACAGATCAGCACTCAAGTCCAGGGGGAGGAAGAGACGCTGCACCATCTTTGACTTTATATGGTTTGTTTTTCACTTTAATAGGTAACGCCTTTCTCTGTCGTTTGTATTCTTTGTTACCTCACACCTGCCTGACACAGTTTTTTCTATCTTAAAGTCACTAAGAAGATTGATGACCATCTGGTGGGATTGTCTGATTAGCATTTTGCCTGTAGCAAAAAAAGTTTTGGGCTGTTGTACCCTTTTTTTCTGTAGTGACAGTAGAGATACAAACAGGAAACATGGTGAGAGAGAGGAGGAATGACACACAATATATGCACTGATTATACGACGTGTCTTAACCAAATTTTATATATTTATATGCAGTCAATATTTGTGGTCACACATTAACACCCCTTGTAATGGAGGACTCATCAATACACGCTTGTACATCATTTATTTTTATCTTCAAATTTCTTTTGTTGACCAAAAACCCAAAGATCAGCAAATCAGGAAATCCTCATATTTTAAAAGGTTCAACAAGCAAATGTTCATCATTTTAAGAAATGATGTAAACAATAACGTGATAGTATACGGTGACTGTTTCAGTGGTAGATTCATTCCTAAATACAGTACGTGCAGTAACAGCACAGCCTCAGCGACAGCACTCTCTCAACCCAGCCATCAGACCAGAGCTCAAAACACTCTTTAAATGCTACCTGAACAGTCTGTTCTCCCAGCTGGAACATGGTGTGGATAACTGGAGGAATAGTAAAGAGAAAATGAACAGACGATGCCAGAAAAAGTAGGAAGGGGAGGAGTGAGGGGATTAGTGAATGAGAGGAGAGTGAGCCAGGTTGAGGGAAGATGGGTAGTGTAGGGTGGCAGACAGTGAAAATGAAAAAAAAAAAAGTGGAAAGGGAAATACAAGAAGGTGATGGTGGAACAAGTGAAGGAAAGAGGGCTATTTTCAGCTGTGCTGTGTTTTTTTTTTTTTTCTCAGCATCTGAGGGGAGATAACGTGATGGCACACTTTGCTGCTGAACATATGGATGGAAGCGTCAGAGGTACAAAAATAAAATACACAGAGGCATAAACCTCAACTCCAGCGCTTTTTTGTGTTTTGTAAACAGCAGCTTCATGAGCACATAAATGGTCCAAACACTGAATTCTAATTTCAGCAGCACTAGTTCTGAATGTGCCTTTAGAGTCTATGTGAAGGTATATATGAGTCACACTCTTATCTCACTGTTACAAACACACACACTCACAGCAAACTCAGTGTGAGGCTAAATAATAACACTGTGGGGCCTTTTCTTACCCATACTTCATTTTTTTTGTCTGTCTCCTCTGATCTATCATTGTCTTCCTCTATACATCTTTAGCTTTTTAAAAAAAAATGTATCTGTATGTTTTTTATTGGACAAAAGTACGAAATAAGCAAGAGGAGCGTCATTTTTTCCTCTTTCTCTTTTTTCATTGAAAAGTGTAAGTGAGAAGTAAAACAAGCCGGTGTGAAGTTCCCATCCAGTTAGCTTGTTAATATTTTCCAAGGGTTCCATTCGGACCTCCTGCCTGCTGTCTCAACCTTTTGAAATGTCACCCGCTGCCTATTAGGCAAAAACAAACCACCTTACTGCAAGGGTGCATCTAAAATTAGTGATAACATATCCACGGGCGCACGACATACCTAGATTAATTACTGGCCGCAGCCTACAGGCAATACAACCGTGTCTCGTCTGCGTATCAGATTTGTGTATTTAAATATTTCAGGTGTGTGTGTGTGTGTGTGCAAGCATTGGCAGTTTCATCAAACCATGGCTGAGTGGCTGACATCATAATCTCATCCGAGTAACACACACAACAGCCTCTGTTGTCAGTGACTCTGCGCCAAAAGCTTTTTGTTGTTTTTTTTAAAAAAATCCTCCATATCTACGCACGTTGTGTGTGACGTCAGTGTGCAGAGTACAAAGTCATCTGTGCCCACTGGCCTGTTCTGTTTCCTTAGCATTGTGCCCGCTGCACCTTATGTAAATATACAACCGGCCAATAACAAGCAGCTTTAAGGGTTCATGACCTTTCATGCTGTTATCCTGGTTTTGATGGCTCTGTTACAATAAAAAAGGAACGGTATGTCTCTCTGTAGTTCAACGTAAGTGCTTCCAGATGTTTGCTTTTCAACAGAAAAGCCTTTTATTCACTGGATCCTAAAGGACACAGGCGGTGGCTCGTCATATTTCGGTCGCATGCGGTTGTGCAAGTTGCCATGTTAGTGTGTGTTTTCAATTAACACAAAGGAAGCTCTCTAGAAAAACTAGTTTTGAAATATGTATGTGTGTGTTGTTTTTTTTTTTCAACTTAATCAGTATCAGTCAGTGAAATCTCCTGCACCATATCAGCATATCAAACGACCCCACACGTGGCCTGGACTCTCGATTGAGAAACTGATCCACATGGACTCAGTACTTGCTACTTTATTGCTGCCACCTTATGGTCATCTGCAGGTACTACAACAGTACGTGTGAGAGAGGAAGAGAGAGAAACCACTGAGGAAGGGGAATTTTTTAAAGGGGTATTCCAGCAATTCAGCTTGACTGTAATGATAGACAGATTTTTACAAAATAAAGGTCAAAATTAGGACCACAACTGATCATTTTGATTGTCAGTTAATCTGCCAATTGCTCATTAAATATTTAATAGATTCAATTTACAATAATACAAAACAGAAAAAAGCAGCGTGTCCTCAAGAAGCTTGAACCAGAGAATCTTTGGTCGTCTTTGCTTCATAAATGATTTGAACAATTAATAGATTAGAAAAAATTGTTGTTGGTTAAGAGACCAACAACAGGTCTCTTGTTGGAGGAAGAGACCATTCTTAAAGTGGCTATAATCAATATTTTCAATTAACTATTAACAATTTATTAATTAACAATTTATCAAGTGACTATGGACAATGTGAAAGGCGTCACAGAGAATTATTACCCAACTCACCAGCTCCCTTCAAAGTGTTTTATCATCTGTCAGCTTGTTTTGATTTTCAGGCAACATTGCTGTTCTGGTTCATGTGAGTCTATCCGTTCACCGCTCTGATTGCATTGTGTTTGGCTACAGCAGGCAGCTGTTTTCACCAAACAGCTCAGCACTGTATGGCAGACAGACAAAGATAGCAGCTAGCTGGTGTACATGGTAGAGCATCTAGCAGAGCTGGTGGAGACAATAGCAGATCTAAGTGAAGAGCGAACATCAGACTTAACATTCATCACAAAGCTAACTGAGCACAAATCTAACTCTTTATCTGCTGGACGTGGGATTAGGCATCTATTGGCTGACTAGTTTTCCGTGACAACATAATATAAATAAACACAGTATGTGAAGATACATCAGTGACAGCTTGTTTCCACTGCCCCCAACTTGGTCTACTTACATGTTTCTTCTGGAACTTTTGACTTTTTTTTTATTGGACCTCTGGTTGAGGTTGTTTTTGGCAAATGCTGTTTCCAAGGTCAAGAATAAACTATCATGACTGAATTTGTCAATAGATCTTCAGCTGTCACATTAGTGAAAAGTCATTTATGTGCCAGCCTCCCACAGCTTCCTCATTCTGCTTCTGTAGAAGAGATTTTATGTTATTAAGGTTACCACGATTACACAACAATGGTTTCAAAAGACAGCAGTAGTGTAGATCATAGGGATGGTCTGCAACAGCGTAATGTACAGTATTTTACAATCCTAGTTCAGCCATAAAGCCTTTCATCTCTTTTTGCCTTTGTCCACTGGAAGCTGAGACAGTGGGTTTATGTTGTGTTGTAGTGGTGACAACGCTGACCTGCAAGCTGCCCCTCATCAGCCAGGTTCACACTTTTAACCTCAGTCTTCTCCATCAGATTTTCCAGCCCTACCTTTACCCTCTACCACCTGATGTGAGAATTCGACTCCAACATTAATACTGTGGAGGTTTGTCTATGCCAGGCCAGTTTGAATCTAATGTGTGTAGCCTGCAGGAGTATTATTATTGAGATTACAGTGACCACATGCATCAGTAAAATGCTAGTGAAGGGTGGAGAAGTTTTCTCATCCAAAAACATTTCACAAGCAGGGCAGAGGTATACCACGTAGGTGAGTTGGAATAAATTTGGCAATGAATAGTGACATTTAAGAGGTTTATACAAAACTGTTGGGTATTTACTTGGAAAAGTATTTTCTGTTCTTACATGAGAAGTGTTGGTTTATGTCTCGGGCCAAATATGATGGTGTTTTTTCCAGAGTGGATTTCCATTACCTTGTTTTCCCAGTCAGTCGACAGGACTGTTCTGAGGAAGCATATTTGGTGATTGAGATAATGACCTTTCTTACCACTTGTTGACTGTTGTTTTTCACTGACTTCTGCTTCCAATCACCAGAGGGTGCTGCCTCGTGCAGGTTTCTGTGCCAAAGGAGGATTTCCACCAATCAGCGAGTGTTTCAGCCCGTTTTTCAGGTCTAGGTGGGTCTGCTTGGAGATCACATGTTGTCCACGTAGGGAGCTCAGCAGGCCAGAGACCCAGCAGAGTCCCTGGCCGTTGCAAGGGCTGACGTGGCTATGTAGGGAGTGTTAATTGTAACATGTATCATTCTGAGGATGCAATTGGACATTCTGAGGACATAAAATGACTTTTTTTTGGCAAGTGCAGGAATCATATTTTGTAGAGAAATTATGATCACACAAAGATTTTGCATTTTCTTCAGCTTGAATCCTTAATACGAAAGATGAACAAGTGTGTTAAAAAACATCTTTGATTAAAAATAAGTCAGGAAACAAGCCTGTGTACATAGAACCTTAAGGGAGGAGATTAACTACGTCTCCCAGTGTGCATTTTGACCTTTTCACAGGAAATTTCCAATCACAGAGCTTAAAATTCTTTTGCATCAGCACTAATGTTAAGTCAATTCACTTTTTAATTTTGTATTCATTCAAATGCAGTGCCGTATTTTATTCTCAAATTCTCCAGTGAGGCTTTTTGAATCCCCTGCCACTCTGATCCATGCCTCTGATTGGCTCCTTCAGAGGAACTGCAGTTGATGTTCATGGGTATTGTAAAATTTAGACTCTCAGCCACGTCACACATATTCCTATGTTTCCATGTTCAGCAACATTGAGAATATCGCTTATAAATTTAAATGGAAATACAGAATGTAAAACAAATAACACCTCTGGAACAGAAGCTTTTGCCACTTTGCACCTCTGCCTCCTTACTTCTCTCATAACAGCTAATCCTACATATATATTTAGTTTATTTTTGATTGCTCAAATTAACATTATTGCCTGCATGTTAATGTGATGTAGATGCAAGCTATATATATATATATATATACACACACACACACACACTGTGCTCATGATACCCTCTACACACTCAGAATTGAAGCTGAAACTAATGCTGTCCATGTGCAGAGAACTCAACATTGTTAAAAACCCTGAAGCCCTCAGTGGCCTTACTTTATTCACTTCACTTCATCAATATTGCTGCTCGTCTGCAGTTTGACCACAGGCTGAAGGTGAGTCTCATCTCTTCACCATCTGTGCTGCCTTTGTGTTGAATATATAAAAGCTCATTCACAATTCTGTGAAATGCACCCAAAACATTTTTTATTGAAAAACAGATCCTTTATTCTCCGGTTAAATGTTAATAACCAGTTCTGAACCAGTGAAACAGTCTTCTGTAGAGGTCACACTTCGTGGTGGAAACAAATAATTTCAGTCAATTCTCTCAGAAAAAAAGCCATGGCTTTGGACTCTCCAGTGTGCACAGGCTTCGTGGCTGAACTTTTCAAAACCTGTGCACACCAGCCACCACTGTGTGACCGTCTGCTATTGCTTTAAAATATCACGACTGCTTGTATTTTGCTGTGGGAAAGCAGCTCCGCTTCTGGCTCTGGTTCGCTGCCTTTGTTTTTCACTTCCCTGCTCCCATCTCATGCTCACCTTTTTCCAAATAAATTACTGTGAGGTTTGGCTTTCTCAGAGAGCAGATCAGCCCGTGTGTGCGCAAATTGCTAGATCCTCAAATTCCCTTAGTTCCCTTTGTTGTGCTTTCATCAGTCAGTCAGGGTAAAAAAACATATAATACAAATGGAAGTAAGTGTAGTCAGTTCTGTCTGAGGTGTGTCCATTATTTATATACTGCCACAAGCACAAAGGTGGTAATTACAGGTATACATAGATATCCTACAGTCTGTACACTGGTGTGCTTTGAAGGGGTGAGAGGTTTCTGCAGAACTGATTTGTGTTTGTGAGCTGAGAATGAAGATGACAGTGCTTGGGGCTTCCCCCGCTCTGCTCTCTACCCTGGAAACAGAAAGTTGCCACTTCATCTGAGCACTAAGCCTCTCGGGCCTTCATTTACACTCATTTTAGAGCAGCTAGTGGGGTTTTACTAATACTAGTGGCTCAAGGCTGAAATCAGAAAATAGATCATTAATAGCTCAGTAGGTGGCAGGTTGTGACAGAATGTGTGAAAATGCACAGGGCAGGACACAAGGAGCTGACTGGATTTAGTTATAAAGTTATTCTGATTCTGATTACTACTGGTCTAAGAACAATGGTACGTGGTTGTGCAGTACAATAAAAATCCACTAGATGGAGATATTCTACTGTTCATGCACTCATGATCCCAGCAGTCTTCACCGTGTGGCTCCAACAAAGACAGAATTCATATACAAAAACTAACTTGGACTGAAATAATCTTTTCGAAGTTTTAGTAATAATTGGGTAAGTTGGAAAAGTCATTTAGAGTGAGGCTCTAATGCCCTACTGACAAAACATTTCATAACATTTCATATCATTTATCTCTAATTGCTCTAATAACAACTGTCTTGCCAAGACACTGCGGGACACTTTCAGAACACACAACGCGACTGATGTGTTTATTAATTAAAGATGGCATAAACAAACCACAAGTATGATTACTTTAAGGAAAAAAATTACAATCAACAAAGTTTATATTTGAAAACTGCAATTTACAATGATACAATGACCCTAATATTATATTATTTATAGACATGTACCAGGTCTTCATTTCAGCCATCTTTGTTTTTTCATTATGTGTGCCCCAAATCCGTACTACATATGAATTCTAAGTCGGTTTAGTAGGAACAGTGACAAAACAAATTATACTTTAAACAGTATCCGTTCTAAAAAGGAAAGATTTAAGGCTGTGCTGGTGATGTATTGTTCCGCTATGCAATACACAAAGGAAATGAGCGAGCTGCTCACAGCTAGAAGAAATAAAAAGTAGCCCAATTGTGGATGGTGATGAAAAAGCTCCACATCAAAAACCAAAACAAACAAACCAAACAAGCAATCTGTTAGATTTTTGGAAAACCATTTTGCTGTCTCTTTGATAAGTATGACGGTAGCCTTCTGTAGTCACATCATTTTAGTATAAAACAATTAATCATTTTGATTTCTTGTTAAGCAGGAGTTTCCAAAATCTGACAACTGGGGTTACCTCCAACACCCTTCTGTGAGTTTACATTTTAGCATTATGCAGAATTAGCCATTAGCAGTCCCAGTTTGTAGTGTATCTATGGATGGACTGTAACTATTACTGGATACGGAGGGAAACTTAAAAAAGTTCTGGATTCATGTTGTTGTTGTTGATGTTGTTTATTTTGCAAGTTTGAAACAGATTTCTGGACATTTTTTTGTAATGCATATCTGGGATGATGAGACACTGAATCTAAAAATATGTGTATCATATCTGTGAGTTCAGATTTGACTAAGGACTTCAAAAAAGGAGTGTAAATGTTGTTGCAAACTGTGCTCCTGCTGCACCACCCCCACCCCGCCCATCAACCCTCCCACAGCCCCTTGGGGAAGGTGCACTGCACAGTTTGAAAACCTCTGTAGTATGCTACATGGGGTAGAAATTAACTGTAACGATTGGTATATGTGCAGTGCACATAATATACACAGTTAGCTTGTGGTATAGAAAACTTGAGCACAGTAATTTTAGAAGGCTTTCTTTCTTTAATCTGTCAGTAATACATATTTGTTTCTGTCATTTAGGACACAGCATTTACTGACAGAACATTCACTCCTTGGAGATATACCCTAACATCCACTATAACCGCTACATACCCAACCCCAAACGCAGCCCTTCATCTAACCCATCACTAATGTTAACCAAAAGTTCCAATACCAGTTCGTAACCCTAAACTTTCATAGTTTTCCTTGTGGGGGGCAGCTGTTTGTCCCCAGCTGGAGGTGAGTCCCCATAACGTGACATAAATTCATGTCCCCACAACATGAGAAATAAAAGTTGTCTCACACAGGTACACACAAAGCTGTCAACATACACCCAAACACAAGCATTCAGTGATTTAAACTCTTGTCAATATGTCAGATTGATTGATTGGCTAATATTGTTCCTTATCTGCCCTAAAACCACACTGATTTTAAAATAAAGTTTGAAAAAGGTAGATTTACGGACTTATGATCCCTCTGCCCAGATGGACCCAGGCTGGTATTCCAGAAAGTGGGTTTAGTGAAAAGCTAATCTATCTCTGTGAGTAAATCTGAGTGAAGCTTTAGACACATAAGACTCTGACCAATCATTTCTCAAGCTATGATTGGCCGCGCTGATGATACATTCCTATCACGGTTATCAGATCATATTGGAAATCATGTGAATGGAGTGAGGGTGATTGTGGTGCGGCTGGAAAGACTTTTAAAAACTAAATGTAGTTTAAAAGTGAGTTTTTGAATCTAGGCTGCGTGTTAACCGCATTTCACTTTTTTCACTGTTGAAATGTGATGATGAAATATCTCCGTCAAATGAGCAAGATTTTTAAATGTACAAACAGTTGTCTAAGAATTTACACTCAGTTTTAATTTAGATGCTTTTCCAGCAGCAAATCATGAAGCTGTTACTGGGTCAGACTATGAAGTTACAATCAGAGGCCCATGCATCTTCATCCCCGTCAGGTTACAGCTGAATAAATATATTTCAAACAGAAGGATTTTAGCACTGTTGTACATTAAGAAAACTCAAGTCGGCTACTCAATGAACAATTGGCCTACACTGAGTACAATGTAATAGTGTTGAGTTATTGACTATTTTCTCCAACTCAGACTCTTCTCACTGCTGCTGTGTTTTTTTTTAATAAATCTGCATATACATTAATATTACAAGCTCCAGTGGATTAAAATGGGAACTCTTCTCTTCATTTACCTGCTAAAGTGGTGAATCAGAGCTCCACTGATGGAGTTTTTTTTCGTTCACCACACACACTTAGCTCAGTGTGGACTTACTCAGAATTGACTGAACTAATTCAGTCAACTCAGATTTCAGGGTTAAGTTCAGAGTTTTGTTTAACCTTCTTTCTAGAATAACCCCCCTGTACCATCTTGGCTGGTGGTAAATTATAATTTGCAGCCGAGGTAGAGCAGATTTGAGCGCCCCTGTCTGTGGTGCCGAGCAGCTTTTCAGCAGCACAGAAAGCCACAATCCTACAGAGTCAGTTCTATTCAACATCTGGACCACAGAGGAATAATCGCATCAGCAACAAAGCAGACTTGTCCTTGATGCTAAGATTAGACAGAGCACTTCATCAGAAACAAAAAGGCAGCACAGACACCAAACTCTAATGTTCTCTCTCACTTACACGGCAAAAAGACACAATGAAAACAAGTCTAATTACATATTTATGCTGCGCACTGCTCAAGAGCTGCTGAACAGATTTTCATTGTTCTAAACACAAGGACAATGAAGATCTAATCTAATATTTTTACTTACCCCAGCCTGCAGCTTCGCCTCTGCTCTTATGTTGAGAAGACAAACTCCTGTTCTTAATTTCCAGTGAAAAATCCATTTATTTGTCTAACCAGCACTTTCACTGTGCAAAGGGCCCTGGTTCTCTTGAGGGGGGCCCCCTGCTGCGGCTTATAGAAAATAACAGTAATACTAACAATAACCACCCCGGGCTTGACAGTGTGCACATTTTCTTTTTCTTTTTTGCAGAGCTGAACCATGACTACACACATCCAAAAACGATTGAATACCGCCTCACTGAAATAACAACACTGTGCCACCTCCGTATAGATAGGTAGAGGGAAAAACCTGCATACTAATGGTGACATTCTGCACAGCTTTCTCATGTTTGCTGCCCTCATCACGCTTGTGTGACCTATTTGTTACAGCACTGAGTCAAGAATAAAAAGTAATCCAGTGGGGATCAGTGCTGCACCTTCCCCTGAAGAGGATAAAGTAGTTTGGAAAATAAATGGATGATCGCATTCAATTAAACTGATGTCTTTAGAGAAGTTTTCCAAAAAATTCCTGTGGCTTAATATTAAATGAAATGAAATGAAATGCTTAGACTGTGTAAAAACAGCAAAGGTACTGAGATTTTTAGGAATTTTTTTTTTCTCCCAAATGGATGTGTAAGGTCAGCTGTTTTCAAAGCAAAGTAAAAGCAAAATGTGATGTGATTTTAACTTGAGCGAGTTTAGACGCAATATTTTTGAGAGAATATTCTCAGTAAAAGGAATTTTTGAAACTGAAACTGAAAAGAAACTTTGCTAATGTCCAAAACTGTAATTTTAAATAAGCAATTAGAATCAGATTACACACATGTATCCCACACTGAGTGCAGTTTTTCCACTTTTTAAAAAATTACATTCAAAACTTTCATAACTTTCATTTTTAAATGATGTATTCGAAAGGCGCACGAAACCTCCCACGATCACACGAATACACAAATACACAGCTAGATTCCAAAACAAGTTTTTATTGGCCAATTTACAGAAAGTGCTGTAGTGACCATTCCAAAGGAAAACAGACCAAAGAGTCCAGAGGAAAAAAAAGAAAAAAAAAAGAAAGAAAAACACATTATACAAGGTTTCCATGTTAATTTCACCGTCCTCCTCTTCTAAAACAAACATCAGGACAACATTAGGGCTCGAGCTGACGCAAAATCCACCAAAGGGAGTGGGGCGTGGGGACTGTGGGGGGGAGGGGAGTGGGCTTGCAAGTGAAGAGGTGACGTCACAAGACCAGGTGTCACAGTAGATGAGGAAAACTCTTAAACAACATATGAGATCTTTACATGAACATAGAGCTACAGTATACACATACAGTAGGTTCTCCCAGCTACACCCAAAGGACAGCTGCCAAAGTCTCACTAGGTTAGAGGAGGAAACTTTCCAGTGTTTATGACTTTAACCAAACCTTGATTTATCAGTGGCAGACTGTACTATCAACCACTGCGCACATCTGTTTTCTTGTAAGAAAACTCTCTGTAGTTTGTGGACTCTTTGCTATCAAACAATACAGACAGACTGGAATAAGGATGGCCACAGCCAGAGATTAATGCCCGTTCACTTCAAGGTGAAGAAACCTTCGACTGGGTTTTCTGATCATGTCAAATGTGACACTGCCAAATGTGTTCACCTCTCTCTCTCTCTCTCTCTCTCTCTCTCTCTTTCCTTTTATCTTAAAGTTGCACCAGGCAACTTCACAATTGATTCACAAAAAAGTGGCCCCAAGTGTTGCTAATAAAGTTGGATTAATATAATGTGACTTCATTGCCTAGACCTAAATTTCTCTTTTCATTCAAAGATAGACGTTTGGAGAAGTTGTTTGTTTCTTGTTGAGTTGTAATTGCACTCTTTGTGCATTCTAGTTATCCAGGAAAAAAATCAGTGAAGTTTTCTTTATCTTCTTTCAAACATAGGACAGTTCATCTTGAGTCAGTTGATATTTGGCAGCATTAGATACTAACAGTATAAACTATTATTCAAGCTATTAAAGTGTACCATAGAAGATTAATGTTGTGCAGCTTTAAAAGAGCCTGGTCGATTTTAGAGCCCAGCTGCTGTTATCAGCCAATTTTAGCTTTTCCCATATATATTGGTATTTGACTTTATGTTGACCAATAAATAACAAAACAAGTAAAGAAAGATAAATTGACGTGTTTTGTCCTCTTGGGAGCAGCTTCACCATTTGAAAACACAATATCATGAATTTATTACAAACAGTTGCCTATTTACACATCCAGCAGACCTGGGACACCATTATTATTCACTCGGGGTTGTGTTTGTGTCCACCTGGTGCATGCAAGTCTAGAATTCAATCTCTTTTGTCTGTTTTGAGAAAAATACCTGACTCTTTAGCTGCTAAATGCTTCAACATGTTCACCAGCTATTTGCTAACTTTGCTTTTTTTTGCTATTTTGCTGCTAAATGGTTTTGGAGAGTTGAGGGGATCTTCAGAGTTGGGCGCTAATCATCTGTGGGTTTGTCAGTGTGACACCTTTCACTTTACATTAAGTCATTTTATCCATTGTTAATAAAAAAAAAGATTTGTGCAGCTTTGACGTTCCAAATGTACCAGGCTTATCCACAAACACACTGAATGTTATAATTCTATATAATTAATTTATTATTTAAAATATTGGATATTTAATATTTTTGCTGTTGTTTATAGTTGTAACTCCAGTTACTGTTTAAAATGTTCTGCTGTAGTTGTAGTTAGTTGTTTGGGGTGTTGTTAAATCCTTATTAACCAAATCCCAATGACCCTTATCAAAAAAAAAATGTTTATGTTTAAAGAAAACAAATATTGTCTGATGTGTCGTTATCATATTTTTAAAAGTTAAATATCAATATTGTTTTGGCCTCAAAAATCCAGTTGCCGTGTAGCTTTAGATCATTGTGTCTAGATTTTCTCCTTGGAATTCCATCTCAGTGCTGATCCGCTGGATTCCTCCTTGTAGAGCGTACGGATTTCTGACCTTACAACATCTTTGCAATGCAGCATTAATGACTACCAGGAGTGACACTGTGGGATTAATAGTGTAGCGTTCCCTCACTGAGACTCTCTGAGACATAGCTGAGACGTGGTCTGTACGTGGATAGTGAGAGGCCTCCCTTCTCTGCTCCATCCCTGCTGTTTGATTTAGATGTACAAGTAAGTCTGGACTCTCTTTACACGGACACCCTGCCCACTGCAGCTTTAACTGACTCAGTCACTATTTAGGCAGTGGCACAACCATCCAAACAAACCCAAGTCGACATCAGCTGGAATGATTTGAACACTGAGCTAGAAACACACACATAGGACTGAGGGGTCATTTCTGCAAAGACTCCTGCAGGCTAAGGGTTCAGGGTGTGTACATATACATGAAGAGGTGGCATGTGTGTTGTGTACAGGTGGAGGAGGGTCTCTGGGTGGAGAAAGTGGGGTGGAGGAGGGGTGGGAGGGTCACCTACTATACTCAATATTTACAAGAAAGGAGCGTATAAAAATTTACAAGGAGACTCCTCTGTCTTTCCCAAAAACCCAGAACTCAGACCCCTCAGCTAGTTCAACATGACGTCTGCGACAGCACACCGATTATCTTTTTTTTCCTTTTGTTTGTTTTTGAGTACCATTGAAAATATGCTATTTCTGTAAAATCACCTGGCTTTGCCGCGAAGGCTGGAATAAAGACTGACAAATAACATGAAGTATATAAACCAAAAATATTCTTTACTTTTGCAACTCAGTTTTCTTAAATAAAGACTGTTTTGCATTTGTCATGGGACATCAGGAATCTCACGGTGGAATCAGACTGAATGTATGGTGCAGGGCTTCGGTTGATGAAAGGGCATTCATACAACTTTATTTCACTAAAGACTGCAGTTGTGGTGTACACTGTAATGGGAGAAGAAAAACATCTCTCTGGGGGGTGACCTAAATTTGGCGAGCTGTCCCTTTAAGGACAATGAAAGTCGTTTGATTGACAGCAGTTTTATTGTCATACCATTTCTTATCGGCTGTATAAAATGGGAGGTTTTCTGACAAGGCTATGGTTAAATCATTGCACTGTTTGTGTGTGTGTGTCTGTGTGTGTGTTTTTGTGTAGTCTTCCAGTAGTGGGAGATGTTACCTCATTTTTAGATCATCAACATCACATAAAGTCTCTTTGTTTCAACCACCTGATTTGAGGTTTGAGCATGGACGTGTTGCAGAATGTGTGTGTGAGAGACTGCCAGTGTGTGTTTCAGTAAGATATTGTTGTTTTGTCCCAGTTTTGGACCCTCTTGCTTGAGCGTTGCATCCTGGGTAGCTGGACGTCTACTTCCTCCTCACTGTCGTCTGACTCAGCACTGGTGATGTCATCTTCCTCTTCCTCCTCCTCTTCCTCGTCATCGTCCTCCTCCTCTTCCTCCTCCTCCTCGCTGCCCTCCTCCTCTGCAGCCTGGGGCTCCTCCAGGTTCTGTGGTGAGAAATATTCAGAGTTTCAGAAACTAAATGATCAGAAAGTAGTTTTAAAAGCAAGAAATCCTGATCAGTTCCCCTTTAACACTAAGCAGAGCATTGTTTTTCCTTCTTCTGTAGATATTCCAGTCACTAACGCCCAGTCCATCTTACCTTACCTCATTATATTCCCCTCCCTGACAGCATCTTTCCACATTCCTCCAGTCCTCCTACCTCCATTGGGTTGACGGTGATCGTCAGAGCTGAGTCATTCCAGGTCACATCCGCCTCTTTAGCCGTCTCGGCCAGCTTGACCTCCTGCTGGTGGGTCAGGTGAATGCGGTAGATGCCCAGAACCACGACCACCACCAGGGCAGCGATACACATCACAATTACCACCGTGGCAGCACTTGGTACGCCTGAAAACAAGAGGTAAGTAGATTGAAAGGTGAGAGAAAATGAAAAGATAAATCTTTGAAGAAAAAAACTCAGATGTGGGATCAGGTGTAGTTTTGTTGGGTTCGGGCCATTTTCGTCTGTAAAGCTTCTGACATTTGTTGTGTCTTTGTTTTGTTATTTTCAAATGTCATTTTCTCTCTCTCTCTCTCTCTCTCTCTCTCTCTCTCTCTCTCTCTCTCTCTCTCTCTTTAAACTTTACATAAGATGGGCACTCTGTTTGTCACAATGTCCGTCTGTTAGTCGGTCTACCACTTTGGTCCAAACTGAAATATCTCGTATCTATATAATGAATATAAATATCTATATGATCACTATTGATGAATTGCCATGAAATCTTGGACAGATGTCCGTTGTTCTCAGAGCATGAAGCCTAGTGACTGTGGTGATCCCCTGACTTAACCTCCAGCACCGTGATGAGGCTCTCATTTCCTGTTTTGAGTGATGTTTAACCATGAAATTTGATGCAGATATTCATGTTCCCCTCAGGATGAACTTTAATGAAGGGCTGCTGTGGCTTAAAAGGTAGAGTGCAGGATACTGAACCTCGCATCGCCCGTGATGTATCATTGTTGTGTGAATATGTGTATTGGTAAAAGCACTGTATGAGTGTGTGTGTGTGTGTGTGTGTGTGAATGGGTGAATGTGACTTGTAGTTTAAAGTGCCATATAAATGCAGTCCATTTACCATTTAATGGCTTTAATGCTTTTTCATGTGCATCATCATCAGGTCTAATCTTATTTGGTTTATGACCAAATATCTGCAAAACTAATAACATTCCCATCAGCCCCAGTTGTACTTTGTATTCAGTGGTAATAAACACGTCAGCATGCTAATATGCTAAACTGTGGTTTAGCCGGCTCAGTCAGAGGAAGTGGCTAATGCACATGCTCTGACATTTTTATCTATTCGGTCAACGGCTAAGGAAACGTATAAGTGGCAGATTTCTACTGGTGATGTTTGCTCCTAATTCTTCTCTGTGTAATGTAAGCTTTTCTTTCTTTCTTTGTTGGCCCAGTTTAACTCTCATTGCTGCCAGCGCTCAGAGGAAAGAACAATAACTTGCCTCATGCTTAAACTTTTAGTGGAATTTATGTCCAAGGCCTGCTGGCTTGGATTCACACGAATAAAAGCTAAAAAAAAAGATTAAGAATTCATATTAAGGAATTCATAAAACTAAAACACATTTAAATTCTCGGTGTCTCGGTGCAGTACACAGCTGCAAAGATGTATCATAAGCTCCTATTTAGTAGCATAACCACAACATACTCCGAGGGATTTCTCTTGATCTAAAATGTTTATTTCTTCTGCTCTGATCTCCAGCCTACTGAAATAACACAACTTCTCAGTGCCTGCCCTCTCTTCACTAGTCTCTGCTGGTGTGTGTGTTTAACGAGGGTGAGACTCACAGGGGACTTTTCAGATGATCATTTGATTCAGTCTAGTTCCCTAGATTTTCACCCTAAATCCACGATCTTTGATCTTCCTCGGAGTGAAGCTTCACGCAGCCCCTCTGAGTAACTTGGACGAGTGTTTGCACACGCACACACACGCACACACTAGCACGCACACACACGCACACGCACACACACACTCTACAAATCTACATACAGCATGATATCTCAAAAATCTCTTTTTTAATTTTAATTTTTTGCTATACATCACTCTCTGCTCTTCTGACCTTCTTTTCACACACACACACACACACACACACACACACACACACACACACACACACACACACACACACACACACACACACACACACACACACACACACACACACACACACACTGAACCCCCCCCCAAACACTCCAGGCTGTTAACAGCACTACCCACTGAACTCTCCAGGACCGTAAGTAGAATCCATTAGAGTCTGAATAATGAATCTCATGTGGTAGATTAAGACCAATGTCTCTCCTCCGCACCATTTTCTCTTTACTTCAGATCACTCATACAGAGATGTGTGTAGGGGGAGGATACGCCTGCAGCATCATTTGACAGGACAGGTTTACACTGCTCTCTATCACTGAGGACCACTGTGTGAGAGCAGCAATTTGATGAACAATAGGAGAAACATAATAAAACGCAAAACCGAGCGTTCCCCTGGATCTAGCTGTGTTTACCCCAGGATAGATAGCTGTCATAAAAACGCTGCACTAGCTCTACTGTTTTTTTTTTCCTTCCAGTAGTGGCTCAGTGGTTTGGAAGATGCTCCAGGGTCTGATTCTCAGCACTTCTCCCTCGGTCAGTTAGAGTTTCCAAATGCCCTTGAACGTTCTGTCAAGCTATCCTCTACATTTTTTCACATTTATATTCCCCAAAAGTGTGTGAATGCAGTGTTGTCTGAAGTACTACAAATCTGAGATTGTTTAGTTATGTACAGTAATTGACTTTCATTGTGTACTCACTTTTTTCCTCAACTTGCCCTGTCTACAGTACTTCTGCTTGGGTTGGACAGTTCTCATAATTTGAATTACTTGAAAATAACTGCAGTGTGGGCAGAAGTTGATTGATAAAATAATACTGACTCATTAAATAATACTTACAGCAGTGTCTCCACCTGGTCAGTGCATGTTTTCTGTTTAAGAACTTAAGTATCACTCACTGCAAATCATTCTCCATTATAGCTCAGTTGGTATCACTCTATCATGATGAAGTATAATGTGACAGAAAGTGATATTAATATTCCAGGAGAGGAACAGGACAAATGAAATAAAGACAGAACGATTATAGTACAAGAAACAGGTTACTTACAAAGGGATTAGCACTAAACTAGTGTGTGTTTTCTTACCTGAGTTGTGGCTGGGGTACAGGCCATGAATCATGGACGGATGGTGGACCACCTGCATGTACTGAGGCGGGGCTACCATGTGATTGACATGCTCACCAGCCTCTGAGCTGTGCAGTACGCTTACCTGGGTGGAGAACAAGTGAAGCAGAAGTGATAATTTTGGAAGGTAAATTGATCAAAGTTTGCAGTTGAACATTTTGCAGTCTCATCCATTTAGTCTCAGTGCCTCCCACCTGTGTGCTTAAACGTGCCTTGACTCCTACAGCTGAAATTTTCTAGCCAGAATAAAAAGTAGCCTCAAAGTCCAGAATTTAAATGAGGCTGTGAGAAATAGGAAAGCCAATGTATTTATGTCTTTTGGGGGGGCAGGGTCAGCTCAATACAGGAAGGTATGAAATGTAAACCAGATTCCACTCAATGGCCTTCAAGGTTCAAACTATGTCCAGAAAAACATTTTGTTACCTTGAAGTAAACACCAGAGACTGCATAAATAGGTCAAACTCTGTTCGGACTGAGGACAGAAACAAGCCGAGGTTAGCTGACACACTGAGCTGATTCTGGCATTTATCATCAGGTAGGAACAATGTATTAGAGGTGGAGCGTGTGCGAATGTGTCTGCCCTGTTAGAGAAGCCTGATTCACTGAGGAACAGTTCAGGGGCACTGAAGGAAGATGAAGTGTTGGATGTTGCAGCGTTCTTATCTAACTGACATGTCTTTGGCTGTTTTGAAGTGATGCAGAATTTCAAATGCACATTTTAACTGCTTGGTAATAAAAATCGATTGTTCAGTAACATTTTTCATCACTGCAGGCTTTCATTAAATTGAGCTTTAGTGTGGAGTTAAATTGAAAGTGTTTTCTGTGTGTGTTCTGTTTTCACAGAATTTGTCATGCTCTTGCTACTAAGGGTGAAAGTGATGCTGCTGGATTCCTAACTGAGGTTTTTAAATTTGCTCTGGAAGTGAAAGTGTTGCCACACAGTCACTTTGCCAGATCAAGCACTTTGGTTCAGTTGGTAGTAAAAAAAAAAAAAAAAGTAGTGAGAACTAGCAGTTGCTGCTGACTATCATCAGTCCTTGTCAAGGACATTTTCTTACACTGTTACTCCTTTTGAGAGTGCTTGAAACATGTATCTCATTGTGGGTGGGTTAGATCTGCCATCTTTATTTCCTCTCACTTATTACGCAAGGAAAGACAAAACTGAAAGCACTTAACACACTGCATTAAACTAAATGATGTTGGTAAAGACGATTGATTTCACAGGCTGGTTGTTTAGTGTTTTTGCAATAGTCTATAGTCTAAAATGATTAATCAACGATCAACAGATTAGTCAACTAATTGTTTCAACGATAATTTGTCAGTGTCATCCACCTCCAATTTTATGGATATAAGGCAGTGTCTTTGACGACACATTTCTTCTTGAACTGATCAATACTAGAGTGGTTATTGATAGGTTAGCAGCTTGAATCTAAAAACTGTCTGTACCACTACTGACATCAGTCAAGCTGTTGTTCACACTTACCTCCAGGTTGAACTCGTTGCTGGTATAGCGTCCATTAAGCTCTGAGCAGGTGAGACGAAATCTTCTTTCCGTCAATTGTCCGGGCTGCCAGTTATAGTAACGCACCTGTCTGATCACCTGTTCATAGTTGGACATAGAGTCTACACCTGTGGAGGGGACAGAGACCAGCAGAGCCAGTTGTGACACAAATGGAAAAATAAGGGGGTAAGTGGGAAACCAACTGTCTGAGAGCATGTATAACTCTGGTGTTGTTACCATAGTAACCTACCATATATGGACATGCCAGAGGTGGAGTTGGTGGCGTCAAGGTGTTTTCCAAGCAGAGCACTTCGCTGTAGCTGGAGAGACTCCTGCCCAGGCCTCAGCTCCTCCCCCAGCACCAGGACATCACAGTAGTCCAAGTTATGAATTATCTCCTCCAGCACCCCGGGTCGACGTGCTGCACACACACACACACACACACACACACACACAAAAAAAAAATTAACACAGCAAATCAAAATAGTGTTCCTAACATGTCCAGTGTGAATGTATGAACTTCGTATCTACTTGTTGTTGCCCTGCCATACCATTTGTGGAAGAAAACCCTGGACACAACCTGGACAATAATTCAGACAGTACAAGACACAACACACCTAGTCCTACTCCCAGACTCCAATTACTCGTCAGCCCTCAGCACACAGACAGTGCCATGAGCTGCTGTAGTAATAAGTCCCCTCAGACACCTCCCATTGCAGCAGTGCTGGGTGGCTGATGGGGCTCTTTGACAGTCTGCTAAGCACTGGCCTCCACCTCTCACTGCTACCCAGCCGTCTCCCTCACTGTAAGGTCCCAAGGGAGGGAACCGGCTCTGCCCATTTAACAGCTTCCCAAAGGTGAAAGACAGATACGGTATGTATGGAGGAGGAGGAGGGTGGAGGAGGGTGTCTGGAGGGGTGGCAGAGATGAGGTGGAGGAAAGGGGGGAGAGTGAACAAAACAAGTGGAAAGAAAGTTGTGTTCCAGAGGAGAAGATGGCTCTGTATTGTTTTGTGGAGGAAGGTAGGTCCTTAAAGGTGAAAAGAAGGCTGCAGAGAACATTTCCATGTAACTCTATGTCCCTTTTTAGCCTCCGTTAGCTCAGTGTTTTGATTTAGTGGCTAGAAAATTATTGTGCCAGCACCACACTAGAGACAGAAAATATTCACTGTGGAGCATTCAACCGGTAACAGATGCACAGGTATTTTCCTCAGCAGTTTATGGAGAGCATGACAAAGCTGAAAAGGTGAAAACTGACTTAAATTCTTCAGATGGCTGTACACACAGCTTCAAATGTACACTAACGTTGCTCTTTGTCTGATGGATGTATGAAAAGGCAGAATATTTGCTGTCATGTTAGCCAAAGCAACCTTGTTAAACAAATGCTAGGGCAAAGGGGTTTTCGGCTTGTTGTAGAGGTCTTTTGCTTTCAAGTGGCAGAAAAAAAAAAACAGTAATAAATGCTGATAAGATAAAATAAAATGACATGTCTGCTTGTGTGGTAATGGTTTTCATAAAAACAAGAAGAGGGACTGTATAATATTTAAAAGAAGAAATACAACATTCTCTTACAGATTCTTTGTCTTTCAGATTAAATGTTTAACTCTAACTATAAACTATAAAACCACTCTGGAGTTTGGCTGATACAACCCTAGTTGATCTGCGCTGACCAGTGGCTTATGGTAGCTGCGTTGGATTTAACTGACTTCTCTTTTTCATTTGTACTCGGACTATTCTAGTTCACAATTCATTCAGGTCACCTTTTGTTTATCCCTTTAAGGCAACTAACTCCACCCAAAGGAAAAAAAATCTTGAAAAAGGTTAAATAGTCTTGCTTTAAATTAGAGGCTAATGTAGTGTAGTGTAGTGTGTTTGGATACATTTGCTGAAAACATGTTGTTTCTGCTGTAAAACTGCAAAGAGAAGGACTTTTATTATAGCTGTCAATGTACTTTCTCAATCAATCGTTTTATTGTCTCCTTGCCACAGTTACTCAACCTGGCTTGTGCATTTTGCCCTGCATACTGTTAAATACTGCTTTGACATAAACAGAAAAGTAAGGGAAAAAAACCTGTGTGAAAGTTTCATAGCTGACACGAGCTACAGTACAGCCTGGTTTCAGGACTGTCCCAGAAACAGTTTGTGTGATCATGCAGCCAACACTGATCTTAGAGCTACAGTGTGGGTGAAAAAAAAAATTGAGCTAGGCTTCCCAGAAAGGAAACACAAAGAAGAGAGAGGAACTGGAGAGAATGTGAGAGAGTGCAGAAAGACTGAGAGTAAGGAAATGTAAGCTAAAGAAAAAACTTTAAAGCAGAAGAGCTGATGGAGAACAGGAGATGACCCTGAAAGCAAATGGGTGAAAATGTAGAGCATTAAAGTTGATGAGTTAAAGAAAGAACTGATGACCTTGGCTTTGAGTAAAGGCATCGGAATAAGCCTTGAATAGATACTGTGGTACGAGAGAGAGAAGAATCAGGCAGTGCTGAGCAGGCTCAATAAAAAGACAAATGAATGACAGAGAGAGACAAAGCATAGAAGAGGGAGAGGGGGTGATTAGCAGGGTCCAAAAGAAAGTTATTGCATGCCCTGCAAAAGAAATATGTGATTTACCTCGAATCCTCTAAGCTTCGAGAGAACACGAAATCTGCTCATTATGGAACTTCATCGTGCCTCCCTCTCCCACACACACTCTCTCCCCATCTCTTCTTCTCTCTTTCTTTCCATTTCTGTGTCTTTCTCTGGCTTTCAGCTAATCTCTTCCCCCCAGCTGCAGTCTCTATTTCACCAGCAGAAAGAGCTCTGCCGACTCCTGAAAGCAATACCACTTTCTGCTCGTCTTCCTCCGCCGCATTATGCACAATGGAGGGGTAAAACCTCCCTCTCGGTCTGCTTATCTGCTCCTAATTGGCTGCAAGCGAGGGAGGGCACGGGGACGAACTGGGCCCGAGCTGGGCTGTTCCTGCCTTGGTGGTCAGATCGCTGGACGAGACTAGAGCTGCCAGGATTTAAATGTCATGATCATTTACTGCTGGTCAAGGTGGTGTGACCTGGAGAATCAGTGGTCTGGCAGGTGCGGGTCTTACTCAGCAGGAGGGGGTTCACAGTTGCATAGGGACAGATTGATGAAGGGTATAGAAACAGTGGAGGGGCTATTACTTATAAGACCTGTACAGAGAAGGATGGACTCCACTGCATTAAATTTCCTCAGCATATAAGCGAGGCCAGCATGAGCTGTATGGAACAAAAGGCTCCGGTTTACACTGAGGTTTACTGATTTGCACTTGAGTACGTCCCATTTGATGTTACTTCTACTCCACTAGATTTTAGAGTGAAATATTGTACCTTATACGTTGCTTAAGTTAAATGAAAGCTATAGTTTATTAGTAAGATTTTACTAACAAAATGTGGTCAGTTCATAAAAACAATGTTCCTCTATTAAACTCCTTTAAATAGACAAACTACCACATTAAAATACTGGATACCTAAATGAATAAAAAATTGCTTGCCAGGTGCATCAGCCAAAGAAGTTTTCTAGCCTCTGGGTTGTCTTCTGGACTGTGCAGTCTGATACATATATAAGTATCAGAGTCTGTCCCGCTGGTCTGACCTAACCTTCATGGGTTAAAAGCCATAAATCAAAGAGTATCTAACCTTGTTTGCAGTTGGAGCTGTCCTGTCAACAGACATCTCTTTTATAATGGTGGCCTACAGGCCAAATACTCTTTAGGCAATACCACAAATGGCCACTTGGCAGCGCCATATCCAACAGTTTTTATATCCCATAGTACTTTCACATCAAAATTCCTCTCTCATCTCTTACTTTAAAGTGTTAACATATTTCTGATGACTCATCTTATAAATGTATCCAATCAAAAGTGACTTGGGGCGACTAGCTGACCTTGTTCGTTATGTAAAAGCACATTTGAAGATTAACTGTTGGGTTGTAGGTAGCTAACAGCGTTATCATGGGTCAGAGGAGTGTATTTTGATCTCAGTTGGTAGAGCCTTTGTTTACATTCAAAATAATGTGGTTGAGGTCTAAAGGTCTAATTTATTAAGTCATTTGATTTAACTGCTTGATTGAAACTGTTCTTACACTTTCGCTCCAAAATATGTCACATTACATAATATAAACACTCTCGACCCTCTGTATGTATCTATTGTGACTTTTAGTACCATTTTGAATGCAGTAGCAGTTTTTTGTAAGTAGTAAGTAAAGGATCTGAAGACTTCTCCCACCTCTGCTACAATCACACAGTGGGAGTATACATGCAAATGCATAGTTGTAGTGTGTTGTTTATGAGTCAAATGGACTAAGAAGAGAATCTGTCAGTGTGAGAGCGAAACAGCAACTCTTGTTTTCTTTACTTCACAATGTGTGGAGGCCACCCAGATGAAAGAAATGTTCGAGGCATTATGAAATGTTCGGCTTTCTTTGAAGCTTTATTTTGATAGTGAGACAGGTGGCACTGCAAAGGCTACGGGACTTCATGAATGAGTGAACACATTATCAATATGAAAAACTGCTAAAATATTTAGTTGAGACAGATTTCTACCTGTGGGGAGGTACGTATCACCCAGTTTGTGAGGTGCACTCAGACTCACACCTTCTGGAGTACAGCAGAGGCGTGCGCTGACTTTTACAGATAGGTTAGCAGAGTTTTCCTTCCCAGCTGAAGAGGTATTAGGATTATTCCTTTGAACTGAAAGTAAATGCATCAAATATGCAGTAAAGAGAAAAAACATCTGGTAATCTGGTCCAAAAAATGCTGCTCCCCCTTCTGCTGGACAAAGTCCAGCGTTTGTCAACAGCACATGGTCACGCTCAATACGGCAAAATGGCTTCCAGAGGCAAAACCCCACTGTGGCCACTAGAGGGCCGCGAATTGCAAGATGAATGCAAACAGGCAAAATCAGATCCTTTGTGGAAAAGATCGCTGTTCTGAGATGCCAGAGATCAGTTTCACTTCAGTATTGTTCTAATTAATGTCTATTTTTAGTGGGAGTACAGTATACAACAAAACCCCTGTACACCCCTGGTCAGTATCACTAAAATCTTAATTTGAAAATCCATTGTTTTATTTTTTAGTATTTTGATGGCAGATTTGATCTCCCTGGGCCTGGATCATGCCAGTCTTGCACAAAGCAGTGAAGAAATGCTCTGCACAGATGATTCTTTTCTGCTTTAAAGGTTTTCTTCTGGATTCAAGTCAGGGGGCATAGTTAGCCAGGTTCAAGTTCTCACTGGCTCTTCCTATACCTCCTAACCATTTGTACCTTCAGAAATAGTAGAACTGACCAAAATGTACCTTTAAACAAAATGTGTCATACTGGACAAACTAAGAAAACTGATATGCTGCCTCAGGTTAATAATTTTCCCCTTTCTCTCCTGTTTGAAATGATCCTTTCCACCTACACTATGGTCCATGATGGAGCTGACTGCTGCTCTAACGTGGGTGTGGTCTAAATGAAAGGAAATAGTGAATTTAATTTAAGCATACGAGGACCCTGGCTTCCCACCTACTGCCATTTGTAGTTGTTGTCAGTTTCTTTTCTTTTTGCTTGCTTAAAGTATTATGGAACCAGTGTCTTAAATTGAATCCTTATGTAGTGTAAATGTTAACACTGTATGTTACAGTTCATACCTGTGTTATGTGCAGTGGCATCAGCCCTGGTCACTGTGCTGATGATGTGGAGGTCTTGGAAAAGAGTTATGCCGCTTGGTGCTCTGAGTTCGGAAGCCGGCTGGCTAAGTCTCTCTAAACCAGTGATGGTGATCCTGGGCTCGCTGGGCTGCAGCACCATCACCACCGCATCGATGTCGGGGATGGTGATACAAGTGTCTTCACCAAAACACCTAGAGATAGAGAGATAAAGGAGGACGAAAACAAGAGGGTGAGAAGTGAGCAATCGAGCTGGTTGTGCTGGCAGTGGTCTGGTCTTTGTAGCCATGTTAGGGGCATGGCTCTGGGGATAATGACAATGTTTGCCAGTTGGTTGGTCCACCACTTTGGTCCTGACTGAAATAACTCAACAACTATTGGATGGTTTGCCATGAAATTTTGAGTTAACATTCATGGTTCCCAGAGGATGGATCCTCATGATTTTAGTGATTCCCTGACTTTTCCTGTAGCACCACCACGAGGCTGACATTTCTGTTTTCATTGAAAACACAGTGTTGTGAAATTTTGTCATCAGCCTCAGCTGTGCTTTGTGTTTAGTGTAAATGTTACTGTGCTGTTTTAATCATCATCTATTTTAATCTTTTTATCTGCGCGTTTCCCGAAATGTCAAACTATTCCTTTAACCTTGACATTATTTGCTATGCAAATTCTTACTGGAGAGAAAGTGCAGGAACAGGAACATATTACCAGTATTCTTTCTTTCTCTCACTAGTACAAGTAAAGTTTTCTCGCTGGAAGTGAGTAATTTTTTTTAATAGTCTTTTCAGTAATTACTTTGAGGTGAAATCTGTCACACATTGTGTCTCCCATGTTTAAGTTGCCCTTCAGTGTGTGTTGTCAAGTGCATTTCTTTCTATTCATTCTCTAACTGATTTTACACAACATGGCTGAAGTGAAGAAAACATCAGTATACTCTGATCAGCCACAACATACAACACACACACACACACACACACACACACACATCCAGTTGATACACAGCACTGAAGGGTGACAGAGGACACAGAGGAGCACCACAAGCTGCTGTATACCTAGGCAGCATCAGAATGTAAAACCATGGAACATTACAGCAGCTAATAAAGCTTATCAACAGCAACAGGACCTCTTAGCTGCACTAAAACCACAGCTGTTAAGTCCAAATCCAAACCGCAGTGCATGCAGTTATTTGGGGGGTAAAACGCTCTGTCAGTCCTCAGGCAGCAGACTCCGACCTGCAGCAGTGGGCCTGCTGTGTTTTCATACGTGCATGTCTGCCTCCCTGCCTGCCTGTCAGCGTGTGATAGTATGTGTTGAAATGCACAGCATCCACTGGCAACCTTGAGTGGACGAATACATATTGGCTTTCTAGGACTTGGGCTAACTGTGAGCTCACAACACAGCCACACAGGGAGAGCAGACGCACACAGACCTGAGATACTTACACACACACACGCACATACGCACACACACATACGCACACACACACACACACATTTACACAAATGTGGTGTTATGCATCCTGTATTTTCCTAACTACATTCTGATGTGAACATTGCATTCTGTAAATGAATCTCCATGTTTTCCCATCTGTAGCTGGGTGAATTTTTATGAATAGATACACAGCAACTGGAAAGGAACAGTAAAATACATTTAGATGAACTTCAAAGAAAAAAACAAGTGGATCTGGTAATTTTTTTTATAAAATATTTGCTTTCATTTTGTGTAATCACTAACGGCTGTAGTGCCGCACGACTGTAATTTCCGCCTCTATAAAATATAACACATTGCATTATGGGATTGTTAGCAGAAAATAGTGGATATACTGGAGACTACTTGTTTTTGTTCCATTGTAGCAACTTTTGAGGGAACTATGTAGTTAATAAATTTCACACTCAGAACTCAGACACTCACATAAAATCGTGGATAGTAAATATACTGAACTAAAGGGAGAGATTTCAGACACAGTCTAATTGAAACAGCTGGTTGCCATTTATTTTGTGACCCCCACTGCCCATCATGCTGCATGCGAATCGTGTACAGCGATCAGCCACAACATTAAAATCAGTAACCATTTTAAATGTATGGTACTGAAAAAGGCCTAATATAGTGTTCACTGTAAAAACAAGAGACCAATTACACCAGCTGTGATGCCCGTCAACATGTTGATGTTCCAGCCTATAAGTGCTCAGTAGCCATACATCATCCTACATCATGGCTCAGACCACACCCATCTTTGAACTTAGCCCTCAGCCTAATAAAAAGCACTAATGGACAGATTAATGGACCGGTCTCTAAGGAGCACCAAAATGGCCTGAAACAGCCCTGGTGCTACTACTGGCTGATCTATTACAAAACTGTCAATTACTTTCCTTTGTTGTCCCTCTGGTTTGATCTTCAGACAGACCTAAAGATTTGACGACCAGGATTCGTGAGCGGTGTAGCTCCTGGCGTAGCTCTGCATTCAGAAAGCTTACTTACTGGCTTTAACTCAGCTGGTCATACCTGTCAGCTGGATGAAAAACTAACTATTGTCCCTAATCCTTTACAGTTGTCTGAGGCCACGGTCTCAGGGCATTGTGTTGCTTCTTCTTTTCTTTCCTGTGTCAACAGCCGGTGTCGTGTGTCTGTTTGGTGTTCGAGCCCTAAGCAGAGGGAGATATAAACTCAGTGACGCAGGGAGAAGGCTGCTGCATGGGCCTGCCGAGAAAAAAAAACAAAAAACCTGGAGCCAGTCCAACTCAATTATAAAGAAATATGACAAGGGAGCCTAAAAGGGCTGTTGCAAATATTAGCACTGGTTACTTTTATTTTCTCAATGCCTGAGGTAATAGCAGTTATTAGGCATCAGCACGAAACAAATTTAATTGCGTTTGGAGGAATTAATTAACACCTCTGTTTATTTGTGTAGACTGATACTGTCTATAACACTGAGGGGAGTTTTTTTTTTCCCGCCATAAAGTGTCAGTTGCTGACACTTTATGGCGGGAGGCCATGTTTCAGGCTCACAGCATAAATCACTCAGTTGTGGAGAATCTTTTCTGCTTTTGTCTGTTCTGGATGGAGTACTAAAACAACAAATTGGAAGCTAAATCACTCGCGTTATCAGTGAGACTCTGTACATTAATTTGCTGCTGTAAACAAGACGAACACTCATCATTGACACTGAGACAATGGCTAACACACTCACACAGCGATGGCAACGGGCGGGTCATCCGTAGTCTGGACGGAAAACTGACACTAAACTGAACATTTAGCAAGCACAAAAGCTGAGCCTCAGCAAAGCTGTGCACATAATAGACTATAGTAAATACTAGAAAATTGAAAATCATACTGAATTTTAAAATGTGGACGTCTAGTACTCAAAAAGTAATCTGTACACCTGCGTTTCTCTCTGATATAACTGAAAACATTTACCCTCATTGTACTGCTGAATCATGATTAATCTCTGAACTAATCTCTTATCGCATGCTGGAGTGCAAAGAGCCAAAATTACCATCTATACAAACCCTCCTGAATGCTTCTCATAAAATCTAATCATTCATTTGGCAAAAAAACAGACAGATTTACTCTCTCAGCACCTGTACTGGTACACCATAATTACCAGTTCATCTGGTAGCATCATTTCACATTTTCTTTCATTTCAAACATTCTGGATATACAGTGCATACATTAGATTTGTGTAAAGTATAAGTTCATCTCTATATGTAAAGTACAGCACATAATGCTCATAATGTTACAGGTAGGAACAGGCCTCAGTCTGAGACAACAGACTAAGGTTACGTTAGATCACCAGCAGCCAATTCCTTCCACACAGCATCAAACAAATGCTAATCAAGGAAACACACACCTCACCCTACAACAGCCTCTGGTCCCACACCAAAAATCTTATATTCTTTAACTACCAGGGAGCAGCCAATGACAATGACACAGACCTTTCACAATAATACACTCTATTTCATTGTGGTTTGATGTGTTTGTGTATTTCTTCATTCGTTTTAGTTTAGAAATAAATGTGTGTAATATTAAAGTGATCTGTTTTGATTTTTCTTGATCACATTTGGTCAGTAAACTTTAGATTAGTGCAGTCTTGCTCGACATCTCCAACACGCTCCTGTTACCTTTGTTGCACTTGATAGGGTGGGACAACTTGCATCTTTATTGTTCCTATTGGTTCATGGTGTTTGGTGAACTCTTTGCTTTATTCCCAGACTGGTTCCACTCAACCACAACTTGGGCAGACGTCTAATCAGCTAATTGAAAACACTTGCGTAGGTGTGCTGGGCCTGAGTCTCTTCCAGGGGGTCTGACACTAGGAGATACAGAAAGAGGCATGTTTTATTTATGCTGACGGTCAATTAAAAAAATGTATATATGTGTTTATTTCTGAATGTTAATTCCGTAAACATCTCTAAACTCTCCTCAGGCGAATTGGAATAAGTCAGTCCCAAAGAAGAAATATGGTCAGGGAGCCCACGAGGGTTGCTGTTAAAATTAGCGCTGTTTGCGTAATTATTTTCTCACTGCTTGCAGTAATTGCAGTTACGAAGTGTTAGCAAGAAACACATTTAATTGCATTGCCCGGAATTATTTAGCATCCGTGTTTATTTGTGTGGACTGATACTGTCTGTAGCAGTGAGGGGAGGTTGTTGACATGTTATGGCAGGAGGCCATGTTTCAGGCCCTCAGAGCAGCTAACTTTTTTGAGGAGAAGCTATTTTCCTGGTGTCTAAGCTGGATATAAGTTCAAATGCAACAAAGTGTGAGTCAGTACATGTGTTTTTGAATGGACACCGTCTCACACAATAGCCACATAAGCAGTGTTTCACGCCGTTTCCATCACTGACACACACACACACACACAAGCTCTGGCACACACTCAGACATGCACATGGCTATGGCAGCTAGCAGGCCAGTCAGCAGTCTGCAAGAAAAACTCAATTTAAATAACATTTAGCAATGATGCAAGCTTGGCTGTCATTAGCATAATGTATTCCTTGATAATCGGTGTGCCTTTTGCTTCGATGACTCTGCTTCATCACCAGCAGCCTCTGCAGCACACACACACGCACACGCACACACGCACACACTCGCTCCTGATAGTTAGATGAAGTTCTCGGGCCGCATCCGTGCATTGAACCCAACAGGAGGGTGGAGAGTAAACCCCCAGGGCTGTGCTGCAGGGGTCTACATATATTTAAAATAATCATAAATTTTAATGGTATCCTACCGAGGGAGGCTGTTTTACCAGCCAGCCTGTCTTCCTCTCTCTGTCTCTTCCTCCCTCACAAAATCGCTCTCTTTTTGTATCTCTCTCTCTCTCTCTCATTCCTCATTCTTGGCAAAAAGCAGGCAGAATTATTAATACATGACATGAAAATGTAAAAACTGGCCCCCGGTGGCGATAAAGAACAGAAAATGGTGTATTAAAAGAAAAGTGACAACAGAGGAAAGGAGTAACAGAGAGAGAGAAGTGAGAGAAGGAGGGGATGGATCGATGTGTGAGAAGAGAATTATGTATCAGTCAGACTGTGATATCTGCTGTGTTGTGTTAACACTTAGCAGACATGTGGAAAAGGGTTAACACTTCTCATATCTGAGAGAAGAGAGACAGACAAACTATGTTTTACATACTGTACAGTAGTGGAGATGCGCAGACGTCGGATGCCTGGTGTGGGAAACTGGCGAGAGTTGATGTAGGAAACTTTCCTCACAGCAGCGTTCATGTTCTCCAAGTCCTCTCCCTCCATTACCAGGATAGACTGGGCTGGGTTAAAGTGAAACTATGGAAAGAGAAAACACAGAAGTTAGATGGGTAGAGAACTTAAACAGTTCATGATAAGATCTTTACAGGAACAAAGCTATTTAAAGCTGCACTAATTCAGTTCTAATTGAAACGATGTAGATTTGCCCAGTCTGGTGCCAGACATAGATCCTAGCAGGAAATCTCTTATAAAATAACTGAAAGAAATGCTGTCTACCTCTCTCCTGAACTGCGTGTCAATCTGGTCAAAAGCTAGTGGCTAACTTTGTCTGTCTCCTGTTTGCTGGGGTTCCCCGGAGATTTTTTGCTCAAAGCATCTGCCTGTTGAATAGATGAGTTAAAAGTTAAAAGATGCCAAAGTGCTCCGTAGAGCTGATGTGAACTGTAGAGTCTGGTGGTGATTCTCTGTGGGTTTGTTACAGTGAGCAACCCATTGTACTGTATATACAGTTATTTCATCCATGCTTTATATAGAAGTATTGTGTTGTATTGAGTTTTAAGGCCCCTATCGTGTCAGTTGGCATGTGATTTATTGTTGCATAACCCCAAACTATTCAAATTGTTGTGGACCCTGGGGCAGTTGCCCACTTTGCCCTCTTGGTAATCCAGCCTTGCGTCTGGTGATGAAGTTATGAGAATGTGACGGTGACTTTATCCTCACATTCAGGCAGCCATTGATTTCTATTCATTGCACTGCACAGTAGAATGAACATCAGCTTGCACTGTCTTGAAACTTGCTCAAGTCAGGTAATCCATCAAAGTAAGCATCATGTTTGCACTGCATTACCATGTAATAGCAGTAAAAGAATAGATCTGATGTTCACTGTGATGGATCTTCTATTTTAAGGTGGTTTTAGGCATTTGCAGATGGATTTTCATACTGAATGGAAATGAATGGACAGGAAGAGACAGGAAGGAAAACAACTGTATAATAAAAGGCCTAATACATGAGGAAAACAACAGGATGACTCTTAAGTCAGTGGGCTAAAGAGTAGTCAGTGGACTCTTTTTCACAAGTATACTTTGACAGAAGTGTGTGTTCTCCAGGGTTTGATGGTGGGGATTTGAGGCCCTTCTTCCTTTAAAGAGGGCTAAGTGGTCTCCTGCTATAACTACACCGAGGTCTCCCATCTCTTAAGCTGGCTCTCAGCAGCAGGTTGACAATACTTCAGCACTGCATGGGGCTTTCCACACACTCCCCCTCCCCTGTCATTTTCCCCTTCACACCTTTTCTTCTCCTGCTGTCTCCTCTCATTTTCTGTTCTCCGTTGCTATACTTGCTGCCACCTGCCTCTACCTCCTCCTTCCCACCATGTTATTCTCCTCTGATTGTGCTGTGCCAGCCCTCCATGTGTTTGGCTAAATGCTGTCCTTAAGCCCCACGAGGACTTAAGGAGGCCAGACTAGTGTGTGGCGAAAAAGAAATAGCTCTCAAAAAGATAAAATACGCTGGCCCTAAAGAGGTTGTCCTCCTCTCCTCTCCCACATCCCGTGCCTTCAGCCCATCTTGTCTTCTCAAAAGGCAAAGTTCTCTGTGCTGCACCACAGCACAAGGTGCTCCATGAAAAGAGCAGAGAGAAAGAGTGAAGAGGGAAAGATAGAAAAAGAGTTAGAGGAGGTGAGTTTGAGTGGGTGGGTGGGTGGATAGAGGGGTGGCTTGGAGTCTACACAAACCCCATCCATCTCTTCTGCCCTCTATCTTCCACAGTGCAAAGAGATGGATGAAATGAGTCAGTGAAAGCGGGAGGGTAGCTAGTCCCAAAGTAACAAAATCCACCCACCAGCACCTCCAAGGTTCACTAATTAACATGTTAAATTTTGTGTGTTTAAATCGTACAAAAGCCTAAATGTAAAAAAGCCATGTTATGGCTTTGTGGTGTGGTGTTTATGTGTGGGACTATTTCTTATCTTGGAGCCTTGTGCATTTGTATATACTGTATGTGTACCATGCATATGTGTGTTTGTGTGCACGGGTATGTGGACCTGTGTGACTACAAGGTAGTTCTGTCCTTTGAGCATCACTTCTGTATCTTTAAATGTTCACTCTTTTCATTGTGAACTAATGTGATCTGTAAGATTACAAGTCTGAGTTGGCTTTGTCGACTGGCTTAAATGAGGATGAACTATTTAGGTTAACTGAAGTCAGTGGCTCTTGGAGCACCTCCTGTGTCTGTGTCTGAATGTGTCTGTGTATGAATACCTTTATGCCCTTATCCAGGCTCTCAAGGGAATTGATGTCGAGTCCCTCTTTGCAGGCCTGCAGACAGGAAATGACTTTTTGACTCTCGATCTTCCCTGGTCGGATGGTCAGTCCAGATAGGCTGCCCCGGAAATACTGAGTGAACCGTGGCTTCGTCACCTCCCCGCCTACACAAACAACCACACACACACACACATTAACCTTTGCATACTCCATCAAACTAAAAGTGACCTTGTTGACTCTTTAATTATGAGTCCTGATGACCAATTTATGGTTACAGTTGGCCTTAACATGCATGTTTTGTGTACGCATCCTGTGACTGAACGGCAGGGTGCTGTTGTAAAAGTACAAGTGTTACCCAGCCGGCCCATCCAGGCTAAATAAAGGTACGAAAAAAGTCAACACACTTAAAGTATGTCCTCTGAACTCCATAAAGGCCAATACCACTAAGAGGAGTCTCCAAACCACTCATTAGCTGAAAGGTTACTAGCTCTGGGTATCAAAACTTCACCCTTCCATTCCTTTCCTTCCTTTTTTTTTATTTCCATGGGTTTCTTCCATTCTAGCATTAATCCACCAAAGTACTAAAGGTATGGAACGGTCCCTTCATCTAATAACATTTGTTATCAAAAAATGTGACCTTGTTCATGCATCAAAGACATTAGGAGGATGCAGAGGTGCAATGACAAGTGCATAAGATGCATACCAAGAAACTGTCTTTCTCTATCAGTGTTTCTGTCTAGCCTCTCTCAGCACACTTCTCTGACACCTTGCTTCCAAGTGATTGTTGGAGGCAAGTAGCAACAATCACTTTCACTCACTTATATTCTTTTCATATTTGTTTTCACTGCTGGGAATGTGTATACGATAGTCAGTATCTAAAAGCCAACAACTATATATAATCTTCTATTGTCCAAGTTTCAGTTGCTGTGTTTTCAGTTACTGTGTTTTTTTCCTGTGTATGCTTACTATGCATTAAAGAAAGGTTACTAATTGTTAGGCTGCTGTAGCCTTCTTTTGAGCCACTCTATGAGGCAGTTCCAGTTCATCAGTACAGCAAATGAGGGACAGGGTTCAATCATCTCACAATCCTAAGCCCTGCTATTGTAAACAGCAATCACCAGCATGGGAGGGAGAGCAGGAGCACTTTATCATTCAGATGTCAATGCATTTACAACCTTGGCATTATATGTACATTCTCTATAGGTTTCTAAATCAGCTGGGATGGTAAAGAATAGTGGAACTTGAAGTATCCATTTACTGCTAAACAACTTGGACTGCTTCAACCCATACATATGGTGAACAGGCTGTAGAAATGATTCTACCAATAGAGGTTCCCTGTGCAATTAATATCTGGTTCAGCCAGCTCTGCCAGTTTTTTTCTGATTATTTGCACCTACTCACTCTAATGGAAGCAGTCTGGCTCACTTCTTCTGGAGCGTCTGTGGCCATAAAAATTAGAGGCAAGTCACAGCTCTGCTCAAGATTCAAATCACTGTCTCACTGCAGACAAATACAGTTTTTAGCACTAGATAGGTCCCACCAGTTGAAAATCTATACAGTCATATAGTGAGGCTGTGGCAGATGGATATCCATGGCACAACCTGAAGGGTCATTCGTAGACATTGGAGGACTTTTAGGTGATAGATGTAGTGGGGGCCAAAGCAATTACAGGGAAATTTGTCTAAGTCAGCTGCTATTCTGCTCCCCTGTCTTGAGTGAAAATCACGCCTCAGTTCTGCCAGGTCAAGACAGATATGTTTCACCCATTCATTCTGGACCCTCATGACTTAAAGGTGTTACAACTATGGGAGTGAGGCCTGGTAAAGGTACTAGTTTGGTTGAAAAAGAGGCTGCTGTGCACAAACAGAGTTAATATCAGCCATAGTCAGAGTAAACCTTACATTTCCATAAAAGCAGATCTCAGTGACAACAGTGTCTTTCTTTCAAAGCCTTTATACTTGTGCAGGTAACTTCAAAATTTAGCTTTGACACTGAAGGACAATTTCACTGTCCAGTTCCAGTTGGATTTGCTGCTTGGTAAGCCTTGCTGTTGGTAATTACAGCAAACCCAGTTCACTTCCTGTCCACCCAATGTTGTCCTTCTTAATGTTTGCTGGAAGAGATCATTTCAGTCTGTGTACCAGGCAATCCAGTTAGTGACTGAAGGAGTTCTCTGTGATATTCGACAGGAACTGGAGTTGGCGAAATACTCATTTCAAAAACCCCTTGGCTTCATCAGACGTTGCCAAGCTTGACCCAGGTACTTGTAATTTCCTGCTGATGGTATAGGCACATTTTTCTCTGCCCTGTGCGATGTTTCCAGGGTCTGAAAAAGTCAGCCAGTGCAGGTGGAGGCACAGCTGACCACTACTGAAGACACTGCCCTACTTTCCTGGTGTGAAAACGTGACAGAAATGGGCTTCAGACCTTCAACTTAGAATCACCCCTACGACTGCTGTCCTGCAGCTACATTGTGCACTGTGGCCAGTTGTGTAAAACTCCCTTTTCACCCCTGGAGCAGAGTACCTATAAGTTGATGTGATCTACCAGGGGACTATATTAACCCAATGGCCTGTCATCTGCCTGTCTGCCCTAACACAGAAGAGACTGATGAAGCCTTTTTCTTGACTGGGTAGATATAGAAATTTGTACAGAAATATGGAGGCAGCTATTAAAAATTCTCACACCAGAACTCTCCAACTTAGAGTCAGACTTGATATTTTTCTGTACCATGAAGTTAAATGAGCTCTACCTTGCACTAAAAGAACAATTCTATTTTTCTCTAATTCCGTGTCTTCAACATGGATAATCAGCTAGTGAGGACGCTGGGGTTTTTTGCGTGAGACTTGTAGCTTTAGTCTCAGTCTGTTAGCCATCAAGTGCCTATTCAAGACTGTTTTTAAAGGATTCTTTTTTTTAAAAACAAAGACAGCATTTTCAACCGACTCATGGAGCTAACGCGTGCTTAATTATGTGTGTACAGCTGATAAAATCTGCCAGCAACATAATCGGCGATGACTCTGACATTAAAGACCTATAGTTACATAAACTTTAGTAGTGGTAAATCTACCAACTGTTATCATTGTAAATTGCAGCATGTGCAGTGCACAACAGAAAGTCTGACAGGTCTACAAACAGTCAGTTGGTGAACAGTCAGTTCCATGCACTGTAAAAATCAGATACCATACCAGATCTCAGAGATTAATCCTATGGTTATAGCTTATGTTGGTGATTCTGTCAGTATATCCAGTCCAGTAAATATGTTAATTCACATGTGTGATATGGCAGAACCACACTGACCTATGAACCACCTGTTTTGTGTATGTAAAGCCAGGTACCAGATAACCAGGGGAGCGGAGTCTGTCTCATAAAGACACAAGATAACATTAAGGTCCTCATAAACCAAACTATACTGAGCCCATTCTTTCCTCCTCCTTTCTTTATGCTTCACTCGCTCACCCTCCTTCTCCACTCCTTCCTTAACTCAGTTACAATTTTCTTCCCTTTTTCCATGTCTGCTCTCTAGATATCCACCTATCCACTCAGTCCCTCCCTGACAGATGTTATCAATTTAGGCCGTGGCCAGAGAAACCATTAAGGGTCTCAGACAGAGAGTAAAAAAAAAAAAAAAGAGAGAAGCACAGGAGAGGGGATTACTGAGACGCTGAGGAGCGGGAATGATACGGGTGATAAAACCGCTGATCATTCCACTTTACAGAGACTGGTTTTTACATGGAGTCAGCTCTCTGTGCCTGCTCTGTGCAGCCCTCCATGCTCTACAGATCTTCACTCTCCTTTTTACTCTGCTTTATTTGCGTCATTTCCAGAAGAGCAACAGATGAGACTGTAGAGGCATGGTGAGCTGGATATAGGATCATTACTTAAGTGTAAGTGTGAGAGATAGTCCCACTTACTGTGTGATTTATTGTACATATAGCAGCGCCTGCGTGCCTGTATTTATTCATTATAGTGTATACATCGAGATATTTATGTTTCAATTTGCGCATGTGTATAATCAACAACACATCTTCCTGCACGCTTCCTGCTAGAAACCAGGGAGGCAGAGCAGCGGTGTGTGATTACACAGTTGAGGAAAAGAAGAATAAGATGAGTGTGTTGCTCCGCGCAGCCTGACTGTCACACCCTTCTGAACACGAACACACCAGGTCAGAGGGTAAAATGTAAGTTGACTGTGAAAAGTGCACATCCAGCACTTACTCTCTGAGGTGAAGCCAGACGGATGGGCAGGGGGGGCAACTCTTCTATTAGAACACAGGAGAGAATGAAAATGTACAAATGTGCACTTTGTAGTCAGCGAATTCGAAGCTTTGTTGCAGCAGGGAGTCACACTAACTAGTTCAGCTCATGTAGGCTAATTAGCAAAACAGTCCAGTAGTTTACCGGTAGGGTTACCAATGTGTTTTACCCACAAACATCTGCAGGTTAGCAATGTAATGGACAAAAAGAGGCTTCTTTGAATGTAATATTATGGGAAGATAGCTTCTTTGTGGTCTTTATACTTCATTCACTCTTTACTGGGGAATTACTAAAATACATGGAGTAATTCTGTAAACACGACTCTGTATGAGCTCCTTTTTACCATCAGATTTATCAGGGAAAATTCCTGCATTAACCTAATAATGTGCGAACGGATTCACAAAATGATCCTGAATAAAATAAATATATTGCTTATATAGATCAGCAGATCACGTTCTGGTAGTTGGTTTTGCTTTCACATTGCAAAAGAACCAGCCTAAACAAACCAAACCAAATAGATGGACATATCAGGGTACATTCAAACCGAACCAAGCACATTAGGTGTGAAAGCAGCCTCTCAGACTCAGGCAGATGATGAAACTTCACCTCATAGTTATATGAAAGAGGAAAGTATAAAAAAGCTTTACAGTATCTCAGATTTGCTTTAATCAGATCAGTGCAGCTGTCTGCACAGGCCACTTAATGGCTCCTGTTTCACTTGTGTTATAAGTCCATAACGCAACACGAAGCATATTTTTACGCTTCAAGTCAATTTCTTTACATTTTACGTACGTAACTACGGTGATTGTGCGTTGGGCTCTGATTGCTTTCAAAAAACAGGTCACCCTCACCTCAGTACTGTGCCTGATTGCCCCCCGTGTAGACACAAATGGAGCACAGGAGCTGCTGCTACTGCTCTGCTAACGTGCTGCTTACTCTGTGTTAGCAGCCCATAATGTCAGGTTGAGGCAGGTTTCACTGAAAGATTTACACACTGACTGAAACTCTAAAATCTCATCACACCATACTGGACTGGTACCCTTCTATAAATATCTGCAAAATGATTATTCTAAATTATATTTATTTGCTGTGGTCAGGACAGAATCTATGTCCATTAGACAATGCTGAGTGGGTAGTTAAGTGTTACGAACCATGAAACTGCATCATGAAATTTAATTAAATATTGCAAAATATCACTGTAGCGTGCAAACCCATTGCTTTGAGCTGACAAATGTTTTTATTTACTCCATCGCCCATTTGCATACTCTATCATATCATATCCAGTCTGAACTGTAAGTCATCATATGACAATTTCTCATCTGCTGGTGAGTAAGCAACAGACAGCAGAGTTAATCCCACTTCTGCAAATGTTGAATTTCTTTTCACCACATTCAGAGCGAAAGCTCCAGGAGCCATTTAGACAATAAATGAGTTCATCTTTGCGACATGTTTGCAATCAAGATGCTGGACACTTAAATCTCAGTGCTTTGAAGAGGCAATCTGCTCTGTGTAATGGCTTATGTTAAGATTTCAGAATTGGCTTTACGTCCTTAACTCTTTACTGATGCTTAGCTCCCCAACAACAAAAGCAGAAATAGTTTCTGAACTCCCTCTTCTATTCAAGATCCGTTTAATCCCCCTAAAGGCTAGCAGTGTTCAATGAGAAAAATGGGAGGGGAGGAGCAGGAGCACTGGGGGGGGGGGGGCGGGATTGTCACGGCCACAGATGAAAGCGACACGAAATGACCTGCTCCTGCTCCTGCTCCCACACAGACAGATATCTTTACTCTTTATCTGAGGCTAAGCATCACTGAGCAGTCTCATTGGGGCTATCAAATCAACAGTAGGCTGTACTGTGTGAAAAAGTGCCCTTTCTTCTACCCTTGTGCCATAAGTGGCAGCTATCAGTTTAGAGGACAGTTTAATTGTACGTCTTCATTCAGACTGGTTCACTCGTTTGTCAAAGGCAGACTAAGTGCTCTTCTTAATTACATTGTTCATTCAAGGCCAAAGAACATGTTCAACACTCAGTGACTCCTTTAGTAATAATACGTCAGGCAGTATTATTTATATTCTTGAACTTGCTCACATAGAGAAGCAGTATTCAATCAGCAGAAAAAGTAGAAAAGCCAAAATACCTCATTTTACTTAACGATTCAAACTTCTGTTTCAGTTGAGCTGATTCACTTTTAATTACCCACAGGTTGGACAGACTGACTGAATATCCACACTTGTACCCACACACGTTAACGTCACCACTGGCGTCACTGGCATCATCACCTGGCTCTGCCCACTCACCTTGCCAGCAGGCCCCAACCGTCAGCTGCACATCAATCTGTGAGGGGTGGATGGGCCAGTCGTCTGTCACCAGGTAGGGGTCATAGGTCACTCCATCCACATAGAGTGTCACCACTGGGAACTCCACATTGATGACATAGTAATGCCACTCCTTGTCACAGATCTGAGGACAAGAGAAAGAAAAAGAGTGTCATAAAACAGATTTTGTGGTCCTCAGCTCTTGTATAAAGTAGTGCAAGGAAGTCATATATTCCCGGAATGATAATTAAAAATATAAATTCTTTTCTCAATGGCTAATACCGTACAGATTCCAAAGACCTTTTCCACTATGAGAACTTAATATCCTTAGCATATAGCAATTCAGTGCATTTATTTTTAACAATATCTTTATTGTATTTCAGTATACATAGTCAGACAGCATCCATTTGTACAATGTTGTTTTGAGAAAATACATTCATATTTGTGTTGGCTTCATTTTCTTCACTGGGTGTGATCTCTGTTTTGGTCCAGCTGCTCAGATTAGCAGCCCTTACAGATACACTCCTCCAGGCATTTCCTGTCATGGTAACAATAATAAACGTGCGGTTAAACTTGTCACAGTTAGGTTTAGCCACACAAAGTACCTGGTTAGGTTTTGGAGAAGATGGTTTGTGGTTTGGGTTTAAAGGACTTCTTATGGTTAGAAGACCTTTGTCACCATGGTTGCAATAACCCATTGCTTTGATTACAATACAATAATGAACATGTGGTTAAGGTTATAGAACAATCATGGATTAAAGAAACAAGGCTGTCATGAGAAGCAAACAACGACCTCCTGTGTGACATTTGACAGAATGTTTTGTCCACTCCAAGCTCCTCCTGCCAACATGGACTTTGTCCTAATACGTCACCGACCGTTCCTCCTTTGTTACCGTCATAATAACAATGGGCACTAGAGGTCATCTAACAATAAAATATAACTACGAGTCATAGTAAGCTGCTTGCGCAGACGACCTGGGGACTCATTTTTTGCAGGAAGACAGTATCAGCAAAACAGGCAACAAACCACAGACTAAAGGCTGCTACACTTAATCGAATAATGTTAGATCCTTCAGTGTAAAAGTCCTCTGGGTCCTCTTGTGACACGGCATCAAAGAAGGAACAATCAAGGTACAGAAGAAGGTTAAAACAGCCTTTATGCCATTAGCTTGTACAAAGAACAGTTTAAAGACTGACATTACTGAAGAGCACTTTAGCCTCAGTGTTCCTCAGGGAACAAATCCTTCCTCATCACCAAAAAACATCCTTTGATGTCAGTCAACTGATGTCACTCTGCTGCAACAAACTGCCACCACTCAACACTGGAAACACATATGTTTGAGACAGCAGACTGATAGATATATAAATCACTGACGGTGATGTAACTGACCTCTTTTTGGGTGTGTATGTGGGGTTTTAAATGAAGGTGATGATGATGTGTGTGTGTGTGTACAGGTGTCAAATTGGTAAACCTGCACAGTTCAGTGTGTCTGGGTTTTTCTCTGATGCAGTACCATCTGTTGTACCCCCCATTTTTTTTCTCCATATCTGGCTTGAAAGAAATCACCCAAATCCTTCACCCTAACACAATATAAAATGCAGGTATACCATAGGCACAACACTGTGTCCAAGCCAGTCTGTCTCTTTGTCTGTCTGTCTGTCTGTCTGTGTCTCTTCATCCACATGACAGCAAGCATTTTCACATCAATTCAGGTATGAAGATGTCGAAAGAAAAAAACAGACACACACACACTAACACACATCGCCATCAGGCCCACACATTTGGACAAATGGGCAAAAAGGATGAAAGGCAAGACAAACACATACACACCCCCTGGACTGACAAGTACAATCCAACCTGATTTTCCCTGGCAGACCCAAAATCTTTTCTCTGCCATGACTCTTCATCCTTCTCCCTGTCATTCCTCTTACACACCTTCTCATTTCTCATTTTATCATATACATTTCTCACAGTTGTTACCCAGAAATCACTCAAAGTCACATTAGTGAATGTCTTGTCCTTTTCAGCTCCTGAGGTAAAACCAAATGCTTTCCTCTGTGCTGAGCACTCGCTGAAGTGCATTAGTACATTAACTGTTTCATCTCTTCTGAAAAAATGCTTGACTGTACCACTCTTCAGCATGCTTGACCATCTCCCCTGCCATGTGGTGCACTTTAATTGATTGCACAAACCCACTTGTGCTTGTGTGTCTGTCTGTCTGTCTGAGTGTCTCGGTCTCCCCCTCCCTTTTTTTCTCTGCTTCAGGCTACTCTTTACCTCAGCAGTGCCAACACTCAGCAGGCTGGTGCTTCACCTCTTCCTCTTCCTCTCGGCTCCGCTCACATAACCCGGGACAGCCTTTGAACACTTAGCCTTGGGTAACCTCCCTCTCTAATGAAGGGCGCTCCGCAGCCTGCGCAGCAGATGGGAGCTCTAATCAATCCGGTTCATTTTTGCTGTTATTGAGGAGCGAGATACAACATCTGGCCTATTGGTGATTGTTCTGCACAGCTGCTTAACACATATGCAGCGTGTTGATCTGCTGAGTCGGTGCTCAGAATCAATGGGGGGATAATCTGATTGTGGTTTTGATGGTGCTGCCGATGAGACTGAAAGCGATAAGGTAATAACTAACTAATTAGCTAGCTAGTTAGGATGTTCGTACATATATAAACACAAAGTAACCCTACACCTGCAAGTCCTGGGGATTTTGCATATGAGTTCAATGTGTCTCCAGGATCCATACTGAATACATGTCCTTTGCTTGTGCTCTTAATCTTTAACGTGTCTGTTGCATTATCACCTGGATTTTAGAGACTTTTTTTTTCAGTCTGGTTACATTTCATTATCCAGTTAATATAATGCAAGTTATGTATATTCGCGGGCACACACACTAATCCCTCTGGCATTTACACACGCAGGCCATCCTCTCCCATGCTGTACTGCATCTTCCCTGTTTTTTGCTCTTCAGTATTTCAAAGACTGCTCGGGCCCATGTGGGACCTGAGTGCCTTGTGATTGACTTCCTCTCACAGGCTTCAAAGAAGGGAAACGGCGCGGCGCTCTTGCCCAAGAGGAAGCTGCTTCTGCTCAGTTGGGATGTTAGTTGGAGATCCCTCTCAGGGATAGAAGGAGGGCGAGAATAATGTAGCCGCACGTGTCACTGCTACTTTGGAAACCAGAAGAGGAGACGAGAGAAAAAGAAGAGCGATTTGGATACATGTATTTTTAGTTAAAGTAGTTTTGTTCATACATTTATGATCAGTAAATATTTGAGTTTTTTTCCAAAATTAGAAGCTTTTAAAAAAGGAAAAAAGGCAAGTTGAATTGTTACATTGAGCTTATTGTTACATTGAGCTAACTGTTATTGAGCCTAAATGACAGGGTATATAAACAAGGCTCAGCACAATAGCAGCTGTAGCATCCCTGTGAGGCAGTAATACTCATTAGCTACCAGGAAAACTTGTAAAATAAATAAAGAAAAAAAAAATAAAAAAAATAAATAAAATGACAGACTCCTCTAAGAAAACATCCTCAAGTGACAAACTGAAACATATATACTGGCTAAAGTATGAAGGGTTTGAGAAGGTTTTATGGCTATTTTGATATTTTTCCTCATAACATAAATTAAAGCTGAAAACAGATGTTCTTTAAAGAAGGAAACAAATGTTTAACAGCCACTTTTCAAGCTTACACTGGGTCAGTACTGGGTTCAGCATCACTTTAGGCTAAGAGCTAAGGAACTTTGCCAGCACAAAATCAATGAACCCTTGATAAAGTTAGTGTGGAAATGAGATCGTTGCAAGAACTGGCACTCTGAATGCCATCTAGCAAAAACAGTTGTGGCCAGCAGTAGCCTCAGCTGGTGTTCAGACAGGTAACAGCACTGCATGAGAGAACGTAGCCCCTTTATTCATCTCAATAAATATTCATATTCATTTCCATGTTGGCACAGCAGAGGACACGGTGCAGACATCTCTGGCTGAATTTTTTTCTGCAATAGGATGGAATCAACTGGAAAAGTGCTCGTGTTGGCCAATCCAGTTTGTGCATGTGTAGTTTATCCTCTGATGTGAATGCGGTAATGTGCCTGTTATAACTTGCCAAAGTTGTGAAATCCTTTATCATGACATTATAAACTGCTTCACACTCTTTTGGCATCTGGGAATTCTTCAAACTCATGTGTCTTTTAGTCAAAGCAGTCCTTCCTAAATGCTTGTAAATCTGAAATTACATGCTGACATCAATATAGTCCCCTGCTGCTGTTCCTAATACAATTTTGTTTTCAGATGTGTGATGTTTTAACAGCCTCATAGGACTGCTGTGTGGCTATAAACTTTACGTCTCGTTAACCACTCACTCAACAGACATCTGAAGCTGCAGCCGTTGTTTGGCTTTGAAACAAAATGCAAAGATTATGAAGAACTTCACTCAGACAATTAAATTGTAGTCAGACTGACAGAAGTGCTTAACTTTCAGACTATAATAAAATGTAGTCCACTTGCCAGAGATCTCACAGAGTTCCACAACTTGTCAGAAAAATGATTAGAGTGTGAGAGAACAGGTGCAGCGCTGCACATGGGAAGATGCCAGCCGGACACAAATGCAGAAACTTTGTTTTGTGTCTGATTACTGTGTGTGTGAATGTGTAGGTGATATAATCAGTGTCCATTAAAAAAAAAAAAAATCTCAGAACTAGAAATAACACAAGATCAAACTATTGCACAAGCTCAAAGCCAAACACAGCGATTCCACAAGGATATAACGCTTGTAATAACATCCACCCACTAACTACCATGCATACATGAATGCACAGACATCAGTGCAGCGCCATTAATTGTCAACTTCAAAAACTTCAAAGCCAAAGTTAAAGTTTAGGAGAGCAGCTCTGGCTCGCCTTGCTTATAAGCAAAGCAAAAAGTTTTGTATTCCCAAACCTCTCCACTTTCCCGTGTCTCTGCCTGATGCAAATTGACAGATGGAAGGAATAAATGAAATAAATAACCACACAAACAAAGTAGAGGGAGGACGTGAAACAACCAGAGGACAAGGAAAGTGAAAGAAGAGTGAAGGAGGTAGAGAAGGGAAACATCACACATCAAAGATTCTCCGTCATCTCTTGGGGCACTCGACGGCAAGACGAAAACACAATTGCTATCTGCCCCACCTCTGTCTCACTCTCCTTTTCTCTCTGCAGTTTATTTGGTCTCTTTTCTTCTTGCCTTTCTCTCCATTAGAACATGACTGTGGGAGTTGTTGCCTCAAGTCCTTTGGAGTTGAAAGTCTTTAAGAGATCTGTCACCTAACCCAACCTTCTAACTTCAAACAAGAGATGGAGGAATGAGATAGTGAAGGTAGAAGGAAGAATGAAGAGAGATGAGGTGATTTGAGATCGGAAGACAGCAGGGGCAGAGAGATGACAGTGAGGGAAAGAGGGAAGGCAGAGATTAAAGAAAGAGAGGGAGGAAAAGAGAGAGAGAGGGAAAATATGTGATATCAGAAAAGACTTTATGAAGAAAGTGGGAGAGGAAGGAAAATTGAGAACGACTTAAAGCTGTAACCTTTATTACACTGCCAACAATTTAGGGAACTCTTAGAAACAACATCAGTGGAAGAAAACTGTAATTTTGGAAAAAATGTGCTTTTATTTTGCCAAGTGTTTAGAGTGATACAACTCTTAAGTATGTACCCTAAATAAAAAGCCAGCAGCAAGCGATGGTTAGTTTAGCTTGGCTGGAAGAAGGGGGAAACTAACTAGCCTGAGTAAGTCCAAAGGTTAAAAGAAATCTCCCTGCTTGCACCTTTAAAGCTAATAACCCACTGTCTTAAACAGTACAACATGTTATCTATTGAGCTCACTCAGGCTTGCTGTTTTCCCTTACCTTCCGGTCTTTATGGCCATCAAAGCTCACGGCCTCCAGGTACTAGTCTGTGTTGCCAAACTAGTGATTTTCTCACCAGATTTGGTGACATTTAAAACCCAGAGAAAAAGCATCTACATTCCCTTTTTACAAGTCATCACAGTTCATTTTTCTTCATGACGACAGGCTTTTCACCCTGTCTTTGAGTGATTACATTTGAAAAAGGTACAAATATTTTTCCTTTACACATGGCCAGGTGACACTTCATACAAACTAGTTTGTGTCAGGAACCCTGGCCTTCATATCCATAGCAGACATTTTTACCTACGTCTCAACAAAGCAGAAAGCATGAGAACAGCATTCGAGCTATGTCCTCTCATTGTATGGCAAGAAGCTCAGTCAAACGTGATTTATATCCTGGTTAAAAGATTATAATATAACCTCTTTGCTTGCCTGAGATTTCTGGCAAACTGAAAGATATGCAACATTGTGAGTATTGAGTTGAAATAACATCGGTTTCATCACAAGAATTAGTGCTTGAAAAATGAAGCTCTAAACTTGAACATTATATTTGCAAAGATAGAATCTGTTAGATTGTACAGTTGTCTCTAATGAAAGATGCATACAAATGAAAGACAAAAACTGCAAAAGTGCCCATAAACACGAGGTTATTTTTAGCCTCTAGTGAAGACATGTGGAACAGGATTGAGGAGAGAGAGGGAGGGGTGGGAGAAAGAGAAAGTAAAAGAGGTGGACACAGGGAGTTGAGGGGGGAGGAGGGCCTATAGGGCCTGCCGGAGGAAGGATTCACAACAGAGATTGATGAGCATTAGAAACAAGGTGACTTTAAGGAGGGGTGGGAAGGAGGAGCCAGGGAAAGAATGAGAAAGTTACTGTGGAGGCAAAGTGAAGACAGGGGTGTAAAATGAAGGTATTGGATTGTACATGGTACTTGAAAATGATCACACTATGGGTTTTATACACTGGCACTGGCCTTGGACCAGATTTAAATCCCTTTGAGATGATCAGTGATTTGGTTTAGAAAAATCACATTTATTATTGTGCCGTAATTGTTATCCTGAGCTGCACCTTTTGACTTTTTAATAAAGTGTAAGTCTTTACAATTTTTCCAAAGTTATGTATAAGTTCTAAACTATTATTTAAACTATTATATTTAAACTATTACCTTCACTGCAAAGAAACATATTTGGAAACACGTTTTTTGTTTTCTTTTAAAGGACTCGATATGAAGTTTGGAACCACACTACTGATACCATTTGCACATTGAGTATAAAGCAACTGGCAGCAGCTAGTTAGCATATCTTAGCATAAAGCAAAATGACCGTAAAATCAGTTACACAGCAATATCTATCTAAAGTTTTCTAACATCAACTAACTATTGGTTACACCAATTAAAGATGTAGCAGCAAAGCTGGCAGTGACAAGTACTACAGTATAAACCCATATACACTGTAGTACACAGCTACAACATTAAAACCAGTAGCTGTTTTACCGTTGTTGCTGATCAGTGTATAGTTAATAACACATTTCAAATTGGAAGAAATCTGAGCCAAAATTCATATAAAAAAAACAAACAAACACTAAAGTACTCAAGGAATTCTGAGGCCTTGAAATGACATCTTTTGTCTATTTTAACATCTGCCACACTCCAAATGCAAAAATCATGTGGCTCTACAATTTGTATAAAAATCTGACATTTTGTCACAAATTGTTGTCTAAAAGCTCAATAATTGTTAGTATCATTAAAGCAAACACTCTCATGCAGGCCCATTTGTCTGGCCTCAGAAATACTTTGTCTCCAGATTCATTAGCAAAAGTGCTATTTGCTAACACATAATTGCCATAAATCATCGTCAGTTTGGCGTCAACATGGAAACCATTATCGTGTCAATTGTTGTAAGCATCCAAAATTGGGTGTCTGAGAGCCTATAATTACAAAAATAGAAGAAACAATTAAAAGAGAGTGATAGCAGAGCAATAGTTTCTGGTACATGTGTGTATGTGTGTCTGTCTATACAGGATGTCCTGAGTGTGTGCGTGCGTGCATGCGTGTGTGTGTATATGGATGTGCCTGTGGCCCATTATGAGCTTATGAAGAGGTCATTTGGCTGTTGACTCCCAGTCTCTGCCGGGAGCGGCTGTATAATTGCCGTTCTAATTAGTCACTTTTGCCAGCCGGTAATTCATAGTCACCTTCAAGTACTTCTCGAATACACACACACACACACACACAATAACCACACTCTATAACCTCTCTGTTATAGAGTGACAGAGAAGTTAGAGTGGAGAAAAATACTTTGCAATATTACAAATTTGGGGGCATCATAGTGGTGGTCGAGGTCTAAGATAGATACAGTATCATGTGTGCCATGCACTGTCCTGGGTTTGAAATGTTTGATGTTACAAGTCAGAATTACATTTTTCTTCTTTCCTTGGTAATGAAAAGAACAAAACAAAAACTTGTTTAGAAGAAATTAACCACAAATTAAACATAAATGCACATGGCCTGATGGGTGACTTTCATTATGACTGTTTTGGTGACTTATCTCCTTTCATCAGTGCTACATGGACTGTGGACATGGACCTATGGGAACAAAAATAAAAACAGAGCTCATTGTGGTAACGGACAGCATCTCACAGTGCTCTTCTCTGTCCTTTATGAATTTAATTTTCTTGCCTGTTGATCACAAAGGCTCACACAGCGACGGCTGACCATCAAGGCCTGCTGTCCAGCCAGAAGATGGGTTGGTAAATATACACCTGCTGGATTAAGGTTTTGTTGGTTGAGGAGTGTGTTTTCTTGGTAGATTTCCACCAAATGATGTAGTGAGAAAAGCCCTTGCCTTTTTTTTTTTTTGTCTCTGTCATGTACCTTGGGAAATCAGACCACTTTGGCACACTGTCATAATGCAGCAATCAAGTTGTGGAAAGAACATTTTGTTACAGCAGCCTTAATTAAAGATTAAAATTTAAGTAGCTCTGACAGAAAAGCTTGGCTTTTCCTTCCACGTCTTGTATTTTCTACAATAGCACAGTTTTTACTTCCAAATGGACATTTTTAGATATGTGACTCCAAACTGTGGTAAAGTTACTAAAAAATGTCTACTAATTTGTTTGCTTCATGAGCCTCTTGCCACTACTAATGAAGATTATTTCAAACCCTCCAGTGCAGCTCAATGTGCTGTAATATACTTAGATTTTCTGCACCAATCTGAAAATTGAAGTCAAAGGGACAGGTGTGTGCCAGTGTTCTCAAAACAAATGGAAGTCACTTATTAAAATTTGGCCCATTGATTAGGCTGAGTGATCAACACGGTCAGCAGCTGCAGCAGAAGCTGTGACACAGCTCATGAGGGCAATTAAGGTAATTTAAAACACTTGGCACCCAACCGCCGCAACTTGCTTCAAAAATCTCACTAATTTTAGGAATGATAACTGAGTCAAATCTGAACACACAAACACGATATACTTTCTGAGGATATCATTATCTCTGATGTCCATGCACTCCTTTTAACTTCACAACTTCAAGTTTTCTTCAGTATCAATTACTTTGATCCACATCAGTATGGATTACTTTGATTAGTATCAAAGTAATGCTTATATCTTATTAGGCATTCTTTTACCCCCGGGGTTAAAGCAATGTGAGTGTAGGTGTTTACTATATGTGCCATGTTCAAGAACATTTCACATGTCTACGCATTTTAAGCTTTTCATAGTCATTGAACACCGTTTTGGTCGGGATTAGGGGAAGGGTTTGGGGTTTGTGAGTAGAGAAATTACATGGTGTGACATGACACGCAAAAAGCAAAAAAATGTGTAGTGATCCCACATGAAAAGACTTAAGGAAATTGGCGTGTTATTCATACACCATTTGGTGATACCAGACTGGTGTACTGCACATGTACGCCCACATGCTCTTGTAAGAAGTGAACTCACACAGTTGGAGCAGATTTCTAATTCCCTCTAAATGCTGATCAGGGCCTCAGGAGAGGTGTTAATTTGTGGAACAGCAGTCAGTTATCTATCAGATGTACTCCTTACTTTTTCCTGTATAATTTGCTATGAATAGAAAAGGTCGACTGCAAACCAGGACCAACAAAGATGCACAAGTGCTAAGATGATCACAGGAAAGCGCATAAGGTAAAGCGAGAATGTTTACAACCCAGCAGGAGGACTTTTTCAGGCTGACAGAAAACAAAAGACACTGAACATGCAGAATGGTTTAGTCTCTGCATGAAGTCAGACAGCTGCGATATATCTCCCTCGTATGCTTAAACATTTTACCCATCTGTTTTTCACCTCATTGTACCCCTTTGAGTCTGTCTTTCAGAACATCTATTTGTTTTATACTGCACACAATGAATAAATAGAGAAGAAAATCCCTGCTATAATTTAAAAATTGATATGATTTTGTTTACTGCTGGATATAACATGGTGAATGGAGAACGTGTCAAAGCAGAAACACTCAAAAAAAAAAGAGGGTATTTCACTTTTTAACTGTGAGTTGTGTCTGACACACCAAAGTCCACATCATCAGTCTGTTAGCAGATATATAGACATCCTTTTAACTGTCTAGCTTTCTAAAAACACACACACACACTCATGCACAAACACATTTCCCTCCATAATTTCTTAGTTCTAGTTTTGGGAACACTTTGGCCCACATAAGATTTTTTAGTTCCAAGAGTCCCCAAAGTGTTTTGCTTTGTGTTTTTTTTTTTTAGCAAACAAAATATTCAGTTACAGAAACTGACATTACCTTATTTCACCTCAGTTGATCCCCAGCTGGAAACGCTGGTGAGCAGAGCATCTCTGTAGCTGCACAACAAAATCAAGCTGTGCCGTAGCTTCAGCTGTGAATTACCACTGTCTGTATCAGTATCTAGTGTTTGAGCACTGATACTCATATTTTGGGACAGGTTGTAAACAGACAGTGTTCTGGGCTTGCGCTCAGTATTTGTTATATTTGAATTGTGGCTGGACGGGTGGGATGGAGGCATTCTATTTTCACAGAAGCTGATAACATGAACTGACTGATACAGTATGTGTCTGATAATGAGTTAAATATAACAACTGGTTTGGAATAGGGCCAGATAAGAGAGCACTTAACTGCCACACTGGCACCAGGGGCTTGACTCTGTGTACAATGTGTGCAGGACATTAACCGGGGCCTTGAAGGTTGAGAGCCCGGAGGGAGTATTCAGATTAATCACACCTTTAGGCTACAAACAATGAAAATTATGGCTGTGTTTGGGTTGAATGAAGGCCGTGAAAGGCATTTAGCCAGGAAAATACTAAAATCTCTCAGCAATACTATATGAGCTAACTGGCTTCATATTCATCCTCTTAACTTACCAAAAGCTGATATTTGTATGATGTTACAGGGTTTTTCCTTGGGCCCAGACTGGCCCGCTACTGCCAGCTGTGTTAAGTTACTGCTGCTGCTCCACATTTAAAGCTTTCCTTCGGGGGAACCAGCAGAATGCTTTTATTGTGAACGAGTTATAGGAAATGCAACTTGTTTGTCACTAAATTAGCTGAACTTCATTACCAGGGTTATTCTTCAATAAAACCGGGTCTAACCAAACAGACGTGGACACATTCTGCACTATTTTGCCAACAGATCAGATTAAAATAAACAAACAACAAAATAAACAAACAGAAACAGCCACACTGCGCTGAAAAGCGAAACAAGCTTTTACTGTGGTTTGTGACCAGATCACCTTCAACAAACAGCTTTACCTCGCTATATGCCGCAGTGCAACAACATTCATACCACAGCGTGGCTTGGCATATTTAGTCTCCCCACCTTGGAAAAAAACGATTAGTCAGAAGAAAGACAACAAAAAGCTCTTTCTTCTTGTTGTGCAACAACAAAGACATAGGCTGAAGTGAAGCGATGCAGTTGTGTGAATGAGTGAGTGGGGTGTAAATGTACACAATGAGAGATGCTTTTGATTTAATATGAATTTATAGAGAGGCTAAGTAGGTCAGACCCTCCCTTTGTGGTTTTGGTTCCGCTGGTTGGATAACATCTATGCAGCACCATGGCAACAGGTAGTGTTAGTGTGACACATGGCATAATATTTTTAAGTAGTGCACATACACTCACTGAGCACTTTATTAGGAATTCATGAAACCATGCAGATACAGGTCAGGAGCTCCAGTTAATGTTCACATCAAACATCAGAATGAGGAAAAAATTTGATCTCAGTGACTTTGACTGTGGCCTGATTGTTGGTGACAGGTGGGCTGGTTTGATTATTTCTGAAACAAAAACCATCCAGTGAGCAGCAGCTCCGTTCTGACAGAAACACCTCGTTGATGAGAGAGGTCAGAGGTCAGACTGGTTGGAGCTGACAGAAAGGCCTCAGTAACTCAGATAATCACTCTGTACAACTCTGGTGAGCAGAAAAAACATTAGAGTGAACAACACATCAAGGCGGATGAGCTACAACAGCAGAAACCACGTCAGGTTCCAAGGCTGTCAGCCAGGAACACAAACCTGAGGCTGCTGTGGGCACAAGCTCACCGAAACTGGACAGTTAAAGACTAGAAAAACTGGACTGACTGGTCTGGTGGATCTGGATTTCTGCTGAGGCTGCAGATGGTAGGGCCACAATTTGGCTTCAACAGCAAGAATCCATGGACCCAACCTGCCTTGTGCCAACAGTCCAGGCTGCTGGCTCACTTTGGGCCCTTAATACCAATCAATCATGGTCTGAATGCCACAGTCTATCTCAGTATTGTTGCTGAGCATGTGCTGAGCTACAATTTAACATTTTCTAATGGTTACTTCCAGCGTGATAATGCTCCATGTCACTAAGAAAAAGTCGTCTCAAACTGGTTTCATGAACATGACAATGAGTTCAGTGGCTTCCCCAGATGTCAATCACCAGACCTGAATCCAGCAGAACACCTTTGGGATGTGGTAGATCAGGAGATTGGCAGCTTGAATGTGCAGCTGACAAATCTGCAGAAATGATGTGATGCAATCATGTCAAAATAGAGCAGAATCTCCGAGGGAAGTTTCCAACATCTTGTTAGAGTGTTGATAATAATTGCACTACACCTGTGACACATTTATTTGTACATTTTAATTTAAATCTTTGCAGATATTTTTGTGCTGACCATTTCAGAACCATGTGGAAATCTCTGCTCTTAAAAATAACAGCTTATTTCTAGGCTCATAAACTGAGAATGATTCAATAAGCTTGTTAAGTTTCCTAAGAAAACTTTATGTTGTCTGGTGGTTTTGGTGCAGATGCCGCTGAGCATTGATGGTAGGCAGTAACAAGTGCAGGAATCACAGTATGTAGGAGGTAAAAGTGCTGTTTTCCCAGCAAGGCCTGAACTCATTATTAATGCATGCGTGATGCTGGATTTGTTTGTTACATCAATCTGGCAGACACGGTGAGTCACTGTGTCCTGGTGGCGACTGTATATCTTGTATATGCTACTTTAAATACAGCAGTAGCTATCACTGTGGAGGAAAAGACTGTCACATTGAGGTAATGTGGATGTCTGTGTGAGGGGGAAGAGCCTGGTAACAGAGAGAGAGACTGTGAAACAACAGCAGCCTCAGTAAGAGAAAAAAAAAAGTAAAACATGGTCCCACAAGGTTTAAACTGTCAGTACAAACCAAGCAGTGGTGAAAGTTGCCACAGACCTTTAGCTGAACGGTGAAAGGAGACAGACGGGGGGGGGGGGGGGGGGGGGGGTATCGTGCCATCTCACCTACTGCCACACTACATCCATCACACGCCTCCTCTTGATTACCTAAACCCTGACAGTGTGTGCACCGCTGATACTCCTACACCAAATTTACCAGCCCTCTACCAGGCTCGCTTATTGCTCCGCCTCTCCATCGCTATCTCTTCTTCAATTCTCTCTTTCTCATTCTTTTCTCTTAGCACACTTAAGGTCAGGGTGGGATGTGCGCAATAAATCTTCAGCGTAGATTCTGACAGCCACCCTCAATCCAGGAAGTGCTCTAGCCACTCGGAGGCAAGAGCTGCACTGCACATAAATTTCCCCTCTTAAAAAAACTTTTTAGGTAGGCAGAAAGTCTGGGAGGAGAGTTTGGAGAGTGCTATTTGGCTAGAAAGTAAGACAAATCGCTGGAAAAAAACAAAACAAAAAAAACAAAAAACAAAACACACACAAAGAAAGTAAGAGGGTGGAAAGGGCGAAAGGGAAAGGGAGAGATTTGCTGGAAGAAGAAGGGATTCAGCGAACCCATTTTGTCCAGATTAATATGATGAATGGCACAGAACAGCAGCTTTTACTGTGCTGTTATTTTCTTTTATTTGGCTTTTGTGCTCCCTTTTACTGCAAAGTGATATCAAAGGTCTTCAGTTTTTCAGATTTTCAAACACTGGCACCTACACACACGCTCAGGGCACCACGATGTGTGAACAAGTGCACCACTGCTGAACAATGCACACATGTGTGGAGCCCACTGTACTGTACACACAAAGACCTACACAATAATCTTTACTGCCATTCCACTCAGTGGACATATACAAGCATGATTTTGCCCATAATCTGACATAATCTTTTCATGTACCTTTATATGAGACTTGGACTCGAGACAGACTAAAGACACAAATGAAGACTCAAGGTTTTGAATGGACAAATTCCATGTTGATTAATGGTCAGGAATCAGGAGACCTGAAACCTAGAATTATATCTGAAGGCTTGTGACTTGACTTGGACTTGCCCTTAAGGACTTGAAACATGACTTAAAATTTGCTATTATCAAACTCATGTATAATGACTTTATTTGTCAAGAAGGACCAGAGACTTGACTTGGACTTGTCTCACATGATTTGAGACTTGACAAACAGCTCTAATAGATGAACACTAAAAAGATATCAAACACACACAGGCCACATACCACTCTGCATGTCACTGATACCCTTTCACACACACACACACACACACACAGACTCACAGTCAGGCAAGGTAATAAAAGCCACTGCTCCTCCACCCTGTCATTTAGTGGCCTCTCCAGCGTGATTTCCACCTATCTGTAGATCTGTAGTATTTCCCACTCTCATAATGTGGAGGTAATATTATCCAGGGAAGGTGGGATGTGAAAGAAATAAAAATGATGGAAAACTGCATGGAATGCAGTTTTGGAAAGTCTGTAATAAAGGCTGATTTCATTTGAGAAGCAGACTGTGACAGCAGAGGCTGAGAGACGCGTCGGCAGAATGTGATGAGATAAAGTTGTCTGTGATGAATGAGTGATACCATTCTGAGAGGACTGCAACGACAAAACCTGCTGCTTCAATTAGGCTTATGAAATTATTATTTGTTATTCAAATCTAGCACAGACTGAGTGATATCTATTTTTTTTTGTCTATTTCTTCCAGCTGTTACCCCCCAGTGTGTTGTGTACTGGCATGTGTCTGTCCCAGACTGAAGCCATTTCTGATGGTTTTCCCTTTGTCACCCTAATCTCTGTCTTACCTTTCTTCACCTGTTTTTCTGTTTTGATCTCTGTCCCCTGAACTCACCTCCATTTTCTGGCCCTTTTTTTCTGTTCTCTCACTTCCTCTGTCCTCTTTCTTTATCCTTTCATCTTTCCGTGGTTATTGATTTCTGCTGTCAATAAAATCCTCTGCCTGAATACAAACAAGGCTATTTGCATGACTGCCAATCAATATAAGAAAAAAAAATCCAGGCTGTCCACAGTAAATTCACTGTTTTGTGAGAATGTTTATTGTGTGAATACCAGAGAAGGGATTGGACTCTCTGATGACAGCTGTATTTCAGTGGGATTTTGACACAGGAGGATTGCACGCTCCACTTGGTGCAATTTTACACACAGAGTGGGAGGGACCTTCACTTCAAAGCCGATGTAAGTCTCTGCCTCGCTCTTTAGGTGCAGCTGGACAGTGGTCACAGTATTTGTGAGTGAAGCTGTGAGGTCTTAGCCCTGAGCTGGGTAAACAGTGAGATCTTAGTCCTGACCCAGAGCTGGATGATGACTCAGAGCACACATGCAAACACATGGGAAAACATCTGCAGGAGCCTAATACCTCAAAGAAAAGTTTGGGGAACGAAACTGTCCATCTCTCTGTCTCTCTTTCTTTTTGTGTGTGTGTGTGTGTGTGTGCGCGCGCATGTGAGCGAGGGACTCAGGTGGACAGCCGCGAATCATGGTTGAAACTGTATTACTTAGGCAAAAGTCTGCATGCACTTCAAACAGACAGTTTGGATGACCCTTCAAAAACCTGTGTGTGTGTGTGTGTGTGTGTGCCCATCATGTTCTTTGGAGCCCAGTGGTGCAGCAGAGCTCTAAATTTAGCAGGCTCTTAGTAAGAGTCATCTATCATTCAACACGAACCCTCCCATGAGGAGAGAGAGAGAGAGAGAGAGAGAGAGAGAGAGAGAGAGAGAGAGAGAGAGAGAGTGTTACAGAGAGACAGTAAAATAGCAACACAGATGTTGAGTGAGAGACAGAGAGACCTGCTAAATGTTAAGGTTTTTTGCAACGTTTTCTGTTAATGCTGGACACAAACTAAAGGATTTGTCTAAATTATGTGTACCTAACATTTATTTTTCAGCTGTTAATCTCACACATGGAGGAAAGAATGAGCACAAAACCCCTCTTTGTTCATTATGAACCCAGGGTGCTACTGTTGTTTGGTTGAAAGGATGAAAAGGATGAAGAAAACAGGTGACACAAAGAAATAGTCATTTTTGGCTATTGTGGATTTATTGTAAATCGCTCAGCTAAATGGTTAAAATTTTTAAATGTTTAATACCATGCTGCTTATGTCACTCACCTGTGTGATGCTGGGTTTGTGGATCAAAATTGCTCCACCCTCATTTGCACATTAATTTGGTGCAAAATGGGAAACAGCTGCATGTGCTATTATTTGAGCCTGTGGTACTGCTGCGTGCTCCTAATAGCAGGTCTGGCGCTCGTCCCTTTTTTACTGCCAGATGTTGTGCGGACCTCCACCGTTTCTTGCAAACAACACTTTTTTTCTGGCTTTATAATAAAAACAACATAATTTCATAAGCTCGTCAGGTAGAGCGGTCCCTAAACATCCCATAGTTTACTAACAAGGAGTTTGTGATGACAGCAGCACATCAGCAATTTGAAAATGCCAGATGCTCAGCGGTTGGTTTGTCCTCAGGAGATAGTTATTTTGACAATAAGCTTGGACTAGTGAGGAGGCAACTGTGGGGGAAGATCATGCCAAGTGGTTAAAAAAAAAAATGCAAGCCGCCATTCTCCATCTTTTTATTGTCATGACTGAGAGTTCATTCTGGCAATGTTCAATTGCACACTTTAAAATACGCTTGTGAGCCTTTACACCCACATATGAAGGGGGAGGAGAGCATATACAAACCTTTTGAAATTTGCTTTCACAGGAAAGCTTCAAAATCCATTGTTCATGTAGTTGTTAAACTAGAAATTGATTAAAACTCAGAGGGACAACTTGTAATTCAGGCTTTCTTTCTTACTCACAGAGGGACAGGCGATGTGCAGTCGGAGCGGTGGGATTAATCTCAGCTCAGTTTCTGCATGTTGTTTTGAAGAAAGAGGACTGAAGCAGCCGTTTTCAAAAGCACAGAAATCCAGTCCACATGTAAAAGTTACCTTTAAGTTAAAAGTTCTATAATATTTGTAGGACCACAGTTATATTTACAAACAAATTAGGTTATTATGAAATTTACAACCATTTTAACCAATATTAGAAATTTCCAGGGTTTAATTAACTCAGTAGGAAGCTCCTGGGCAAAAATGTGTTGAACACCCTACTGACTCCCACCTCATCTTTTATTTGTGTATGTATTTTATATGTATTAAGCACAAACTAATTTAAAGAAATACATTGTAAGCATAATTTAAAAAATAATAATAAATGAAGGCCTTTAAAACAGCATTTAATCTGACACGATTTCTTAATAATGCAGGTGCTACCTCAAGATGCCCATCATTTTAGTTCCAAATGTGCTTTAGTGGTGCATCTGTTGCTATCAACAAACTAACTGTTACATGGTGAGCCTGGAGTCTTTGGGCCCCTGTGGTTCTGAGGGCCAGGGCAGCTGCCCTGTGAGTATTCAAGCCTTGGTAGATTCAAATGATTAAGTAAATGTCAGGATTCTTTAAAAGAGTTAAGTTTACTTATTGAGTGCAACGTCCAGTGGAAAACATGTACTTTCTACCTCTGAGTGAAGCCTGTACCTGATCCCATAAACATATAGGAATGGAGTCAATACCTGATCATGAATTTTCCTCTGTACCAAATTTTTACTATTCAATGTAATGTTTCACTTTAGACTTACAAGACTCTCCCACTGTCAGACTGACATCTCCATCTAGAGCCACACTGCAGGTCTGACTGTTATACACAGCCTGGTAATGCTTGAATTACCCAGAATATAAACTGTACCAGTGGTTTCACACAGGCCTTTCTAACTGGCCTTGATAAACATGCAGTATATATGAGACAACTCCAGACTAGTGTATGTAAACATTCACTCATACTGTAGCTGCCTCACTTGTTGAACTTGACTCCATTTAGAACACACAGGCCAAACCTGTCATATGTATGTACGACACAACATGGATAGTCAGCGATTAAATTTCCAATTCCCGCTGTTGTCCACTGTGAAATCAAAAAAAAGTGCCCCCTGAGGGTTTGCTTGATTGCTTTCCTGAAAAAATAAGTGTTTTCCATGGGGTAGCCGAAGGTAATGATGTCACTTCCACATTCAATTTAGACTCCTGGTGGAAACATCATTTAGATCTCAATTATCCCAGTCGTTTTTTCTTGTTCTTTTTTCAGCTGAAAGGCTCGAGGTGACTTCTCATTGATTTTTCTCCTCTTGCCAAAGTCCCCCCACCCTGTCAGATGAGGAGCCAATGCAGGCTTTGTTCTAACTGTACACCTAGCATTTCCATTTATCTCTCTGCGTGGGACACATTATGAAACTCTGCAGAAACATGGAAGCGATGAAACACCACTGACAACTCATATTTGCCTCAAACAGAAATTCTAGCTTTCACAGTCCTAATGGACCAAACACATATCCCACAAGCATTTTATGAACCACCGAACAGTGGCTAAAAATGTGGAACATGAGCCAAGAATGGTCATGAAAATGATTTACCAGTGCCAAGGACTGTTTGGGTCAAAGTATTTTAAGTGAAAATGCTGTAGAGGTTAACTTTATGATGTAAATTAGAGCTCATCAGAGTGTTTGTAAGGGAAAATGCTAATTTGAAAGTACAAACATTTATTACTTATTGCTTCATATATAGCAAAAATGCCTTTGAATTGCTTTGCACAGGCTGTTATTGCTGTTGCTTACATGAGGGTCAGACTTGTTTAGTTTTGTTTCTGTTGTTCCAGTTGATTTTGGGCTGGTCTCCAGCATAAAGTCACCAGCAGGGCAATGATGATTGGAACTGACTGTAGTGCCACAGCTGAGATCGTTCTAAGCCATGGATGCTTCTAGATTTTTTACAAATCTGTCATTGACTAATCTCACTCTTTAAGACAAAATTTTCCTTTACACATCCTCTGGCTATGTTTCTGCATCTGCCTCTGTTCTTTGTCTATCCCAAGCTTACTTTTGTGTTTACTTTCATTTGGATCCAGAGGCATTGGAAAGTTATAGGTGACTCATGGATTGTTAAGAACTCCAGGCAAGTCCATTCCAGTGCCACTCTGATGTGCATCCCTCAAATAAAATCTAAATGACACAAAGACGCAATTACCCAAGAACTTCATTTACCACCCTTTCAGAAGGAAACTGGTTTAAAATGGCTGGCTGACGTAATTCAAACAAATTTTATTTCTCTAGATTGATGGAATAATAAAGCCTCACTGACTGTCAATACACTGTCCAACAACTAAAGTCTGAGTCTGGATGTGGGAGTTCTTTCAGCCTTTGAATTTCCTGGACACCTGCATCTGCCAAAGGTTATTTTTCAGGCAGTGCCCAACTGATCCAATTTTCAACATAGCTCTAACACAGGGGCTCATTCAGTTCTGGCTCATGCAGAAAACATGCTCAAGATTGACAGTCTCTTTCTTTGACACGCTTGAATGAAAGTCTGGATTTAGAGAATATGAAACTGTGGACAAAAGGCATGTTCAATACAACCTCAATGCAAAGCTCTTCAATGAAGTCAATAAAAACCTCAGGCCATCTCTCTCAGCGATGCACACAGCGCAGATAGCAAAGCTTAACAGTACCGAATCACACTGAACACAATAGACCTATACGCATAAAGCCATGCTGCCTCAAACTACTGTGTCTGTTATTAACAGATAGTACACTCTTTTTTCAGCAAGTGAAACTAATATCTGCAGCCATCTTTCCCCCCACTTTCCAGTCATTATATTGCTGCTTGTAATGCCTAATTGGATTGTATGAGAAATTAATTATCACTTCAGTGATAAACCAATGTAGAGAGAGGAGGAGATTCTTCTGTGGAAGAGTTTTCTGGGTTGGAGGTATTCAGAAGTTCATTTTGTTTAAAAGACATTAGCAGATGAGGAGGAAGTGGTGACAAGGCGAGGGGAGATAGCGACTTAATGAAAGTTCCCTTTCATGCCCCGCAGTCTCGGCGACAACTATTAACAAGAGGGAGGAAGATGAGAAAGAGGATGTAAAAAAGAGATTTAAAAAGTGCTCAGGAAACTCTACAGTTAACTATTGTGCAGCCTGTTTCAAAGATGTATGTGCTGCCAGCACCACACACTGCAGTAGTCCTTAGAAACTTTTATCACCTTCAGGTAATAAAAGAAAAAGAAAGAAAAAAAAAAAACATCAGCAAGTCGAAATCAATTTACGCAAGGCTACGGATTAATTCACCACCTAAATCTCTTTTTTAACCACCAAGAATTGTCCAACATCCAAACTACTGTACAAACTCAACTTGGTGTTGTGTTTAGACAAAGATAAAGTCCATTTTATGACAAATTGAAATGATTGCAAACAAAGCTGAGGAAGAAGAAAAAAGCCTCTGCTGGAAACCAAAGTGGATTCAAGTATTTGTGTATTTAGGATACATTTTGCAGGAGGTTAGCTGGACTGCTTCTAAGCATAAACATTAAAGGAGGGCTGTTTTTTTCCCTGCCAACAAGTTAAATGACATGTTATAGAAAAAAATCAAATGCTAAAGGGCTGAATCCGTGATTTTAGAAACACTGAGGCCTCAAGTCCAAGCTCTTTAAACAAGCCCTTTAGCCTGCCCTAAAAAAACAGTAAACACCACAAAATGACAGCTGTGGTCAACTTCAACCTGGCACATCTTGCTTATCATGAGCTACGTGATCAAAATACTGAAGGGTCCAGTCCAAAAATATTATTTTTATGAACTTGAATTATTGATATGACATGAATGAAAGATTAACTGAGAGAATGCTGCTCCAGAAACTAAACGAGATTCCGTCGGCTGCGTTGGAGTTACTGGAAACAGAAAAACAGTCCACGCAATTGTTAGGTCACCACCACCACCACCCTCACCTCGCCCCAACCTCCTCTTTGATGCTCTCCCCCCAATCAGGAGCAGTGATCTGTCAGATCAAAATAGCCCTGGGTGCTGCATCTGGATGTCCAGGCTCAGCTGTGTCTCACTCCCCTAAATCAAATGTCCTTGCTGAGCGAGCTCGGGGTCTTGTGAGTTGAGCTGACCTGTCTGACTTTAAGATAGGATCCTTGATCAACAGACAGCTGCCGTCTTACACACACATATACGCACACACACGCATACACACATCCTTGGAGTGAGCACATTTCTGTCTCTATTTGCTAAGCCTGCTTGTTCAAGTATCAATCTAGACCTGTATGAAAATGGCTTTTAAACTTTACAGAGTTTGAACTGAAGGTGAAATTAGAATCTTCCAAAGTGATGAAAACACTACATATTTTAACCTATGGACAATTGGATAAAAGTGGTGATGCAGTTTTGGATGTGTTTGTGTGTGTGTTTTTCAAACATTTCCAGTCTTGCCCTACTTATACCAAAGTTTCTGTGCCGAAAAAGTTTCCCAAAACCATGGTTGCAATCATTTCCAATTCTGATCCCATGTCAGTCAGCACAGTGCTTTATCTCTGGGCATATTTGGAGAAATCGTTACATGATGTGTCAGGTAGAGAAATGGTAAAGAGGAGAAAGAATTAAAAACAAAAAAACAAAACAAAACAAAAACAATTCTGGCTGTAGCAAATTACCAACTGGAAAGTCTTCACATCCATGGCAAATACTGAGAAGTCACTAAAGTCATTAAAAACTTCATGGTTATTAAGCAGAGTGGTATGAGTGCTCTCCAAATTAATTGGGGTTAATTAAAGGTTAGGCTTTTTTTGGACTGAAGGAGGATTATTAGTGAGGAGGATTAATAGAAATGCAATGCAAGTTGTCATGTACACACACAAACAGACACGAATCCATGGATGTGTGTAAAGCTTTTTATGAATCTGATGTGTAACCAGTTAGTGAACTGACCAGTGGCTCTCGCATCCTTTCAAACCTTATGCCGCACTGTAAATGAACCCCAGCGTCTTATCAGGAGTCTTTTAGTATTAGTGCAAGATACACACTAACATAGATTAAGCCAGGAAAAAAAAATCCCAGAGGATGTTTAATACAGGTTTAATCCAGAGATTAACCTACTTATCAAATCCACAAAGGTGAACTGAAGTATAAAGCGAGGTCGCTCAGGATACAGGTTTTCCTGCCTGTGTCCTAACATGAGCATCTTACCTGCTCCAGTTTCCAGTGGAACTCAGCCGGTCTGAATGTGTCCACCTGAGTGAAGTCTCTCCTCAGCAGGAACACCAAGCGGCAATTATGGACATACAGCGAGTAGTGATGACGGTTCATCTCTGTGGGAAGCAGAAGGAAAGAGAAGAGTTGGCACCAGGGACCATATCACCACACCTACTCACTGTCGGGGAAAGTCAGTCTGACATCTGGCTTTATGAAGCCTCAGAGAAGTGGGACAGCAAGATTATTTTGAAGGAGGACAGTTGTTTCCCACAATTTTTCACTGGACTTTTTAAAACAAACTCATCCCTTTGGGCAAGCACACTGTGGTGTTACTGACTTTGTTAAGCTGGAACACTGCAGAGCTCTCAGCTTTGTTTCGCTTAACAGTATTTGGAGAGCACTTTTCAAATAATACATCTTTGGATCATGTGTGTATCATATCTGAAGATGATAACACAAAGCCACCCTAACACCATTATTCCATTATGAGAACGCAATAGGCTAAAAATACTAAGCTATATATATACAGATGTGCAGTATGTAGACATTTTCTAGGACCAATTATACTATGCATTGTTAGTTAGTTTCCTGAAAACAGGAAAATGGATGCACCCAATATATTTTTATCATGTAGTAAGCTGCAGTTGGTTAATCACTGACTTCCTGTTGCTTACATATTTTTTTGTTCATGTGCCTGTCCTGCTGTGCCTGAAATCCCTAATCAGAGGCTTGGTTGGGATCAACTAATCCACTCACTTTATTTGTGGTGAGTGGTGTTAATCACTCTGATCGAATCACAGGCTGGTTGGAGAAATGCTGATCAAATCAGATTCAAAATGGGCTCAAAATCTTGTTCATGTTTCTTGTTGCTTTTTACTTCCCCACCCTGTTTGTGGCTTTCAGCTTTATCTTTAAAAACTGCTGTCATATACATAGTTCTTTTAGAAATGGATCATTAAATTCCTAAAACACCTGGGCACTGTGGTTTTTGCAAATGTTTCTTAGTAAATTGTTGTTTTGGACAAAAATATTGCTCCATTGCACAGATGAAAGTCCACAAATATAACACCTGTCTTGTCGGAGTTACAGAGTAGTGTCTCCTTCTCAGCTCTGAGTCCAGGACTGGGCCCATGCTTCATCCACGTTGCTATGGTGAACTGGTCTGTCAGATTCTGGGGTACCACCCAGTCTGGGATTTTCGCTGCCTGACGACCGTCAAACCTGAAGATCAAGTCACTGTCCCTCCCGCTGTCAGTCACCAGGGGAGCCGTCCAATTGGTGGCAGCGCTGGGGGCTGGGAGAAGGTCAGTGCTGCCCGAAGAGGCCCCTGGGGTCACAAATAAGAGGTGCCACAAAACATGTGTCAATAACAATCACAACAGATCAGATATGCAGTGTATAATGGCCTAACCTTGGCTATGATTACTTATGAGTAAGGCAGATGGCAGGGCTTAATATGTAATCAATGGGCCGAGATGGATGGAGGATGTGGGTATTGATTCATGGCAAATGAAACTGACTTTCAAAATGAAAGAGATGTGAGTCATCGTTCACAAATTCAGAGCATAGCTCACTACTAAAACGTGCCTCTATGGAAACAGAGAGCACATATTGACCGAGTACTATGGTAACACAAAGAGAAAAGACACAGCAAGGAGTCGGTGAGAAGGACGGCGTGTGGAGTGACTCAACCAATCACATGAATTGTTTACAGCTGACACCTTTGTTATGTGATCCCTATATATCCTGACAAAACACAGTAATCATAACTGCGTTGCACTGTCCCATCCCATTCCCTGTCTCTTCTTCCCTTTAAAAGCAACTCCATCATTCCTTTGACACAATAACCTCAATATGCTGCGTCCTGAACGATCTGTGTTTTCAAACTGTCACCTTGACAAACGTTATTTTTGCCACATTGCTCGTCTTGTTCCTCGATATATTTGACGTGCCCTTACCGATCTATCTTTGCCCCTCTGCGACAGTGAAAAATGCATTTCATGTGTTTAAACAAGATTTATAAATCATTTATAACAGCTTACGGATGGTGATAAATCAAAACACTATGCAAAACATGCTGTTCTGAGAAAAATAGGCGATGTCAGAATTCGCCATGACTCCCTTGTCCAGGCAAATAATTGCAACATGCATCTGTTCATTTCTGCTAATAACACAACATTGGCACATTACTTGATGTTTTTCCCCCGTCCTTAAAGCTCTCTTTTTCTCTACCTCTAACTCATGCCAATGTGACTCCAGTAATTAGATTCCCTCAGTAAATAAATGCACATCGACTTCTCCAGGACGCAGTTGCAGCCTTTTCTTTGCCCGATGTCTTTGTACATTATCTCAAATTGATTGTGCTTTAAAAAAGCAATTACAATTTATTCTATTCACTATCAGATAATGATTATGGGGTACCTGAAAAGGACTCTTTAGTGGTAAACCATGCATGGACTGGGAGCCAGGGGAGGCAGGGAGGGGATGTTGTGCATTCCGATGAGCTGGAATGGGGCTTGTGAAGGCCGTTAGTCAAAGATGATGACTCCAGCCCCCCTGCTGGCGATGCAGTGTGGGTGGGGAGTGGGGAGCGGGTAGGCTCGGCTGCTTTGTTGGCGCTCTGGGCACCGACACGGCAGCTTGGCTGCTCATCAGTCACTGAGGAGAAAGCGTGGCTGCATCTGGGGCGGCTAATGCCCTCGCTCTGTCACATCATTAGTGACACAGCTTTAAGTTGCAATTCTGGTGCCTTCATTTAGCACAGGGGTTTACCAGGGACACAAGTGGAGATGAGAAAGCAACATGGACAGGGAGCTTTCAGATGTTGGTTTAAAAAGGGCAGAGAAAAGCACCCCAGGCCCTGCCTGACCCTGGTACTAAGACCACCCTTACGCAACAAAAATATATTTCTCAATATATTACATGACGATATATTTTATATGTAATTATATATTGTGAAATGCACGTACGAATATATCATGTGATATATTAATTAATAATATATTATATATGAGTTAGTGATATATTGCAGTATATGAAAATAATGCAATTATTGCCGTTTTCATATACTGAATAAATATATGTTGTTATACTATTTAAGATATTGTTATATATTGAAATTTGCCCCAATTTATATGAGATCATATATTGGAAGAGGTGTTGTAAATACATGTAAATATATATGTAATATATGAGATAATATACCTTAATGTACAAGATAATATAATCAGGTTTATATGGGAATATGTTTAAAATATGTTGAACAATATATTGGTGTATATATATACATAATATATTAAATATTATATAATTAGATAGTGTATGCACTGTATGTGAAACGCTTTAATATAACCATACATTTATACATGTACTCAGCAAATGGCAAACGGTTTGCCATATCATAATTAGTTCCAAGCCATAAAATCTTTTTATTTCATCCAATGGATGGAAACAACAACTACAATGAACAAATATACTTTAAAAATAAGTAAAACATTAACAAGAAGGCAACTGTCCTTCAAAAGTCTTGAGCACAACAAAAACAATTCCACAGTGGAAAAAATAGGACAACAGTCCTTTAGTGCAGTGTGGATCCCACATGCTAATTTATCAAGACCCACTCTGATTAGCCAGTCCTTCAGATGACTTTTTCTTCTCCTGGTGTCTTAACTCACAGATCCTTTTATTTATGGCCATCCGTATGTCTGGAATCTTCACCCCTGGGTGTTGCTGAACAACTGCATCTGTAAAAGATATTAAAATAAAAATGGCATCCACAATGTTGGCCTCTGATTGTTGCAAAAGATAAGATGAGATACTGGTAATATTTTTCTTGTATACCTTGTTCTTGTTCCACGGTGGGTTATATATGACTAGTTTATATAACTAGACAAGTCTGAAATCAGAGTTGACTACTATTAAAGCTACTAGAGGGGATCTGTTTTAATAGTGAGAAAATGTTTTATGTATTCCAACTAGACAGAGGAAAATGATTTGTATCTAAAAGAATAGCAAAGCTGTCAAAGCTTTTTATTCATCCATCTGTTTCGCTATTAGTACATTTCAGTCCTAAAGTGTTTGTTACCGTTTACAAAAACTTTAAAAATGTATGATTCCATTAAAAATAAATTCTTAGTCTTACTGAGTAAAGCTTGAAGCTTCTTGGGGTCCAGAGGTTGACGTCTCTCTGCAGATGGATCGACCTTGTTGACCCCTCCCGTTAGGTTGGACTTCAGTAGCACATCAATGCTGAACAGGCCCAGTAGGAGGGTGCGGGCCATTCCTTTCGCTGTGGATTGCGCTTTTGCAGTTTCCCAACAATGGGCAGACACTCTGGTGGAGTCATCCTTCCCTAGTTGCACCTAATTCATTGAAGAAGGAAAGACATAAAAGAATAAATACAAAGAAAATCACCAGTAACTGAATGTTTCATGTTTTTAACTGATAACAAAAAATGTATTTACTGATGCTGGTTTGGGAGATGTAGGTTGAGCAGGTGACGGTAAAGCAACACTGGCCTCATGTTCGCTTTCACCTTCGTAGCTTGAGCTCTCTGTGATCTTATACGAAATGAGGGTCTTCACAGCTGCCAAGAGTGATGGAATTTCTGGAAAATATGGCCCACCAAATTTACTACTAAGGAACCCCAAAGATGTTATGAATACCTAACAGGAAAAAAAAATTACACATCTGTTCATTTTTTTGGTGTCTCAAAGTGTGTGAGGGGTTAGGAAGGCATTACAGGTTTACTGCCACCCCCATGTTTGCCTTAGGGGGGTAGCAAACACCAATCCAGTGTTTATACTACATAAACCCTACACTATATGTGTAGATTTCCTCTAAAATATAGACACAGATATATTTAAGAATAACATCAAAAACAAGGAGCCAGTGGTTTATACAATGTAAAATCCCTATTTTAATCAAAAACAGATAGTTGCCTTTAACTGCCATGTTCCGCAGCCTGACGTTCTCCTTATTTAAAGCCTTGAGTTGGGTCTCGAGATCTTTACAGGCTGCAGAAGATCCTACACTCTGCTGGTACCGCAGTCTTTTGTTCTCCTCCCTGAGGGCCCTGACCTCCTCCTCAAGTGCTTCTGCAGTATTCAATTGGCTGAGGTTAGGCTCTTCTTCAAGAACTTCTAATTCAGAATGTCTTGCAGCTATGAGTTTGTAGTTTTTCTGTTGGGTGAAAATCAAATGCATTTAGTATGAAACCAAAATTGATTAAAATTAATCATTAAGTTTAATAAGTTAATGAGTCTGAGTAGCCAGAGAGAACAGAAAACTCTACACAGAAAGGCCCCAGCCAGTTTGAACCCTTTCTATTTGTATTAGTGTGCACACAGCCCAACTACAAAACTGAAAAATTTAAATAGCGGTCATGAAAGAACCCCATTACCTTTTTTGAAACTTTTCCTACAGTTTCCTCCTGTGGGTCAAAGAAGAGTTTGTTGGGCACCCTCTTTCTCTTCTTGCTTTGAGGAAGGTCCTCTTGCAAGAGTCTCTGCTCAGCAATCTTGAGTGTAGATTCCTTTTCTATTAATATAAATATAGAGTTACAAGACAGAATGTAATGCCTAGAAACAGAACTATCTAGCTTTACATTACAACACTTTACTGTACAATTCTGTGCTGTTTAGTTTTGTGTTGTATTCCCTCTGCTTTTATATTATATATTTAGTATATATAAACACAGACTACATGATCATATTTTTGTCATTAATATGCGTTTAGTTTAGCATGATGTATAGACACGAAATTGATTTTCAGTTATGACAGTTCCAAACCTTAGCTGATATTCTTCAATTAAACAATTTTAAAATACATGTTAAATTTATGTTTCACTAATAATTAAAAATACATATGAAGCAAAACTTTATGTAACTGTGGCTGATAATTGCAAGTCCCCCTTCATTTAAACTTCACTTCAGCTAGCTAGATAACTAACATATAACAGCTAATGGCTAGTTCGCTAACGACCGTTAGCCACGTCAGCCCTGCTTCATTTGAATTTTTAGCTAGCCAACCTAACGGTCGCTAAAATATTAGCGGCTAATGGCTAAATAGCTAACGCCCGTTAGCTACATCAATCTAGCTTCATTTGAACTTTTAGCTAACGTTAGCTAGCTCGTCACTGTCCTGAAGCTAAAAGCCTACATAGAAAGTGACTTGGCCAATGATGAAAAATCTCAACAATTGCTTAATGTTGTAAGACTAACAAAGTAAAAAAATATAAGCACTGTACTTGCCCGCCAACTGCAAAATCTGTGCTGGTTCGACTCTCCAACCATTAGTGGGCCTCTTTCCACCAATGCTGCGGCACTCAATAAGGTATTCCGTTTTGGCGTTTTCCGGGTCGAAGTCCACAATCCAACTGACAGGAACAATGCTGAGAGCATTTTTATCCTCCCCCCTTAACCAGCTCACAAGCGCAAATTTCATCTTTTTAACGTACTCCTCCAACAACTGACAAGGTTCTACCGTAGCTTCACAGTTTACCCTAATATCTCTGGGCGTGGCCAGAACCTTGCCGTTCGCGGCCATTCGCCCATAAAAGTTTGCCGTTCAACGTGACCATGGTAGCAACAAGCTCGACCAATCAGAGACGTACACCTAACAGGATGTCAGCTGCCAATCAAATAGAAGAAAAAGAAGAATTTTTTTGAGAAGAGGAGGCATGGACGGAAGGAGGAGAAAATACACGGCTCCTGGTTCAGAATTCAATATTCCATCAAGAACAAGGAGATACTGGAAAAGGAGGTTTGTCAGTTACACCCACCTAGTGAAGTAACGTTATTAAACATTTATTCTGTATTTAGACATTGTTTATTTTAGTGTTGTAGTTAGCTAAAAGTAGCTAGTATGCAGAATGTTGGCTCGCAAACTTTATTTAAACGACCATGGCCGTTTTTGCAATGACCAATAAGGCAATCTGTAACGGAGCGCACACACATAAGTAAATAAATTAATAAATAAATAAGAGAGAGAGGGGGACATAATCAGTATTGCCGCTCATTTCCAGGTCAAGTTGTGCAGGCGGGAAGGGGCTTCATAACGTTTATATGGAGTGATAGTGACACATACATGTTGCCCATGCATGGACAGCCTCCGATAATAGACATTCAGTAAATTGAGACATATTTTTCATTTTTATGGTAGGAAACTGACTGAGGCCATCAACATGCATCAGTCAAACCAGGAAACGGTAGGTCATTAAATGAAATGCAGTTCTTCTTAATTAATATTTGTTAAGAAAGTTGAGCAAATAAGTAGTCTAATGCATATCAAACATACAACATACATAGCTATATACCATACACATGCTTTAAACTGTTCTCTATTCTTGAACAGCAGAACCTGGATCAGGATTCTGACCCTGACAGTGGCTCAGAAGACGCACATGATGGGGCTGAGATTCATGTAAGTAATCTGCTAATAACTACTACTTATCTACAGGTCTCTGTCTTTGACTATGTCTGTCAGCATTTCCTCTAAGACTTATGTTCTTCCACAGCAGAACCAGAATCAAAATTCCTCTGACAACGACTCTGACAGTGGCTCAGAAGACGCAAATGATAATGAGATTACTGTAAGTACAATGTACTGTTATTATATAAAACTACCTTGTAATAATCCACCTGCAAAGGGTGGCAGAAGACCCTCTATGTATTCTGATGTAAGTGTGTCCTTGAATGGTCCATTAATGATGTTTATAGCCAAGTTCTACTGGTCTCTATATTCACTATTTCACTGAAAACATTTCCTCAAAGACTTCTTTATTCTCGTACAGCTAAACCTAGATCAGGATTCCTCTGAGTACAACTCTGACAGTGGCTCAGAAAACACACATGATGGTGGGGAGATTCATGTAAGTAATCTGCTAATAACTACTACTAATACTACTGTTACTATTAATCTACAGGTTTCTGTCTTTGACTATGTCTGTCAGCATTTCTTCTAAGACTTCTCTATTTTTACACAGCAGAATGAGGATTCCTCTGACAACAGATCTGAAGATGCACATGAAGGTGATGACATTACAGTAAGTAATTTTAAAAGGGCCATTATCTCGCATAGGATTTTTATGACCTTAAGACTTTAACTGTTTTGCTTTCTTAGCTTTTTTTTTTAGACTAACCTAAGCCTTACTTTTATCATGTATACAACAATGCCACATATTAATATTTGTATAATTTTATGCAAATTTCCTAGTGCTTATGTTTGTCAGCTGTTCCATAGACTTACTGTATTTTCCCATTACAGAGCCTGCACACCAACCCTGAATCTGATGAACTGCCACCAAATTTGAGCCAAACAACAGAGTCATCAGTCTTCAGTTATGAGGACAGTGTCGATTTTGGTGTGTTTGAACCACTGTGGCTGTCTTTTACTGACTCTGAATCCATTGCCAGTGGAGAAGAAGACAGCACTGACAAGTCAGTAACTGAAGAATCACATTTAGGAGCACCCATTAATGAAAGGTTTCCTCCAGTAAACGATGAGCCACTTTACACAGGCTCACAACTATCCAAAGCTCAGAGTTTTTTACTTATACTTTCATATGCTTTGAGACACTCACTTACTGGTGTGGCCCTGTCTGATCTTTTAGATTTGATTAATATCCATTGTCCAGAAAATGTTCTAACTTCAAAGTATCTGTTCTTAAAAGAGCTTAACCCAATACAAGGTCACCTAGAATGTCACATATACTGTCCCAATTGTGAGTATTACATTGGTGACCAAGTCACTGAAGGGAGCTGTTCTGTATGTAACTCTGCATGGGATAGAAACAGCTCACTGAAGAATGGAAATTTCTTCCTGTACTTACCCATCCATACACAACTGGAACATCTTCTTCAAAGAGAAGATATAGCATGTTGTCTTAAGTCAGGAAATGGTACATGTAATCCAGAAACTTATGATGACATATGTTGTGGTAAAATGTATCATAGTCTGAACAAAGCTGGTGGCCCACTAGATAGTCCTCATGCATTCTCCTTAACATTAAATTGTGATGGAGTTCCAGTATTCAAATCATCCCAGTATGGAATCTGGCCATTACAAGGGATGGTAAATGAACTTCCTTATCTTGTCCGCAAAGAGAATGTTTTACTATTTGGCCTATGGTTTGGTACTAAAAAGCCGAATGTTAACACATTTTTAAAACCATTCACTCAAGAGTGTCAGTCACTGTCAACTGTTGGCTTCAAGTTACACAGAAACAACTCTGTGAATCATTGTAGAGTGATAGCAGCTGTTATAATGTGTGATTCAGTTGCCAGGCCCATTCTGCAAAACATGACCCAATTTAATGGTCATTACGGGTGCAGCCTTTGCTTACATCCTGGTGAACAAGTTCCAAAGGGAAATGGAACTGTTAGGGTTTATCCATACAAACATGTTCCAAAAAGGGATCATGCTTCAACCCTAACTGATGCAAGAGAAGCTGTGCGTACCGGACAATCCGTGAAAGGCATTAAAGGGCCTACATGTCTTGTCAACATCCCACACTTTGACATTATATCTGGAATGCCTCCTGACCATATGCATAATGTACATCTTGGAGTTGTTAGGCAAATGGCAAGCATGTGGCTGGATAGTGAACACCATGAGGAGCCATATTATATTGGTAATCGTATTCCTGAGCTCGACCACCAACTCTTGAGAATTAAACCACCTTGCAATATCACCCGAGTGCCCCGCTCTTTTCAGCAAAGGAAGTTCTGGAAAGCTAGTGAATGGCAGAACTGGTTACTTTTTTATAGCATCTTTGTGCTAAAGGGAATACTACCACATGCATTTTACCAGCACTGGTTAATCCTTGTCACCTTCATGTTCTTGCTTTGTAAAGACACTGTCACATCAGAGGGGTTAAAAAGATGTGAAAAACTAGTTGTTGAGTTTGTCAAACAGTTTGAAACACTGTATGGAAAGGAAAATGTGTCATTTAACGTACATTTATGTCTTCATTTGCCAGACTCTGTGAGAAATTGGGGACCTTTGTGGGCACATTCAGGATATATTTTTGAGTCTTTTAATGGGGAAATACTGAAGATGTTTCATGGCACCCAATGTGTTCCATTACAAATAATGAAACAATTCACATACAGACAAGTGTTGCCTCTTCTGAAAAAAAATGCACTGACAAATGCTGTGCCTAGATGTATACAGCTGTACAACAACTTGACTGGTGAAAAAAAGCTGAAGCTTTTTGAAAGAGTAGCAGATCAAGTTGTTACACTTGGTTTACACTATGTACGAAAACTTACTAAAGAAGAAGTACTGGCTATGAGAGAGAAACTTTCAGTCACCACGGATACAGTAGTGAAAATATTCAGTAGAACTTTAGTCAAAGGAGAACTGTATTACTCGGAGCAGTTCACTAGAGTAATGAAAAGGAATAGCTTCACTGTTTTGTTGGATAATGGACACATAATCACTGTGTATTATTACATTGTGGTAGAAAGACTGGATAACAGAAAATGTTTTGCTGTTGGAAAACAGTATGACAAATCACACAGTTTTGTGTTTTTAGACAATGTAGTTAGCTTGAAAAGAGTGTTACAGGGCAGGAAACAGGTTTTTGATGTGATGAAATTCAATAGGAAATGTATGTTAGTTGATCTGCCACAGTATGCCAACCTTTATGCATGTGTACCTCCACGTTTCAGTGTGGAGGACTGAAATGTTACGAATAAAAAGTGGACTCAAGAAAACATTTTGTATTTTTTGCTGCTGTTAGTGATTTGATTTATAATAGTCATCTACATTTTACAATATATCAATACATAGCCGTAGGTGGTCCATCCAGATGGCTAAATGTGTAATGTAAAAAATAATGGATATCATGCAAAATGTGATTTGGAGTTTGGAGTTCCAAAACTCTAAAAAATAATCCAAACTGTTATTAAAATGTTTCAATAAACATAATGCAGTTTTGTTTGCATAGCAATGTATTTTAAAATATATGAATCAATATATAGCAAATGTCATCCATCTATATATTTCTAAATATATGATTAAGTTTCTCATATACTGAAATATATTTCCTAATATATTGCAATATAAATTCTAGTATATTGCAATATACTTTTGTTTCGTAAGGGCATGGATTCAACTGATGCTTTTAGCTGCAGCTAACTTCTAATTCAATGCACTAACTCAGTTTGTCGCCTCAGTCAGAAGTCACCACTAATCAACCATCTACTGTATATTATACACACCCACCACCATCTGAATAGCCACAGGTCCTGCTTTCATGTGATTTGATGCTACAATACCAGAAATGCATTCTCGGTCTAAGCTGTTTGTCAGTCTGATCACACACACATGATTATGGCAGTCAAAACACAACAGAGATATCCTTTTTCTTGCAAAACCAACCACAGAGTTTCTGCAGAGATTTCTCAGAGTAGGTTTCCCGGTCGCAGCCCTTCCCGATGTGGCTGGTCTGCAGCTCCACTGTGGTCCTCACCGATGACAGTGGCCCGCCACAGGTCTCCAGGTGCATCTTAGGAAACAGCTGCTTACTGCCCGTTCCTGGTTCATAGTCCACTCGTTTATTCCAACCTGGAAAGAAGATGGAGATGGAGTGATAGTGTTAGGGATTGCAGGTAGCACAGGTGAAACTGCAGAGTAGGTGAAACTGCGGAGTCTGCTGTCCTGGTTGCAGATTATTATGTGAAATCATATCTGATTTTCACAAGCCTACTTTTGTTACTGCACATTTTTGCCTCATTTTGTCCATTTAGGCTACCATCAAAACAGAGACTCCATTTCCGATTTTTCACTGTCACTAGTCTTTCAGGCGTCACAACTCAATATCCTTCTGGCAGAATGTACCCAGCTAATAAAATTGTTGCATTGTTGTTGGAGTGCCGTGCAATACCTGCATTAGCGACAGTAGTCATTATGCTGTCACTGTCTGTCCTGTCAGCTGTAAATTGTGTTTTCTATCTGTGCAGGCTATTATTTTGTACGACAGAGATGTTTTCGCTTTCCCCTTCATTTTTTTCTGGCCTTTGTAGTGTGAATTTGTGTTTGTCTGCACAGTCTCTGCAGGAGATAGCATGAGAATGAACTGCTAAATGATGTTTCCAGATTAGTTTTTTTTTTTTTTAACATTTTTTATATGTTTTGTTTACAGTGAACTGATCTCATTCATTATCTCAGTGTTCAAAAAACAAAAAAGAGCACCTGTCGTATTGGTAAATGCTGTCAACACATATTTCAAACATTTGCTCCTTCTAAAACCTGTCAGTCCCAGTCGTAGAGCAGCAATGTAGCTGGATGAAACTGGTTTTTCAAAAGCAAACCATACCACCTCAAAATTAACTGGGTGCTATCACACCATCACTGCTGGTACACACAAACCAGGTCCTATCCATCTATCCCTGTCTGTCTATCTGTCTAGCTATCGAGCACTGCTGGCTAGAAGCTGGAGGTATAAGCACGAAGCCGAGCTGACTGGAGAAGAAGAAGCGCAGGAACAGCTCTTTGTTGCTCACCAGCCTGTTAAATCTGCCATGTTCGCTCCCCTCACACACTCCCCACCTTGTGCATACACACACTGCATCTGTTTTGTAGTTGGTTTACCTCCTCCAGACTGCGATTACTGTGGGCTGCTGCAGCACTGTTACTATGGGACTGTCAGTGGCTGTGATGAGAATAGGCACAAACAATGGTGCACGCTGAAGGAGAACAAAAACAGATTCAAGAGCAGAAAAAAAATGACACAACTACAAAAGGCTCTGCTGATTTATACATTTCTGTTGCCATTTCCACATTTCCTTTTCATTCAGTCACTGTAAGCACTGCATGTACAGCTATGTACTCCCATCTGGTAATCGGTCCTTTATATATCACCTTATCCTATGGTCCCCCACATCGAAAGCTCAAAGCAACAGCAACAGGCAGGTAACATTTAGCTTTGTATGATGGCAAAGCAGATAGCTACCTTGCTGATGTTTTTGAAATATTCCTTGCCACTTTTACAGCAATGCTTCAACTGTTCTTCCATCGGCTTTTCTTTCCTTTGACTATTAGGCATTGCTAGAGACCTTGATAAATGTTCCACCTGTTTTGTGCCATTAAAGGAATAATTTGACAGAGTTAGATGAGACGCTTGATGCAATTCGCACATCTGACTCTGTCCAAAGGTAAAATTATATTCACGATTTCCAGCACCTCTAAAGCTGCAGGTTCCACTGTTGTTGTTTGGCAGTGTCAAGTGGCAGTCGTATTTGTTTTTTACGGGTTAAATAAACAAGATAAAACATGTTAATCACTGAACTTTAAAGATCCTGGAAGCTGTCTAGCTGTCTACCCCTACTTTCAGTCTTTATGCTAAGCTAACCATGTACTGGCTCCAGCTTCATATTTTTAACACACAGATTGTTGTATTCAATAGTGTGATTTTCCTGAATGTCACACTTTGAGCAGTATAGCAGTTTCCCTGTAAAATCAGATGTACTGCATGTACTGTAGAAAGCAGTGTAAATGCTAGAAGAAACTGTTGACATTCTCATCAAAATTGGTCACTGAGGGCTCAAAATGAATGCAACAATTCTTAGTTCATACAAAAAGCTACCATTTAACACCATTTACCATCCAACACCATTTCACCCAGTGAGTGTTTGTTGAATATGTTTTCTGGCCTTTTTTTTTTGCTGTGCAATGCTGAGTAAGAGAGTGATGCTGCAGCTTTCAGATTTAGGCCGGAGAGGGATAATAACATACTCCACGGACAACTGGGAGTCAAATGACCTGTCGAGGACTTGGCTTTAACACTGCCTAGCTGGCTTCACATACAGAGAGGGAGGCGCGGATGGGGCAGAGTCTGGTTAAGGATGCATGGGAAGCAGTGGCGGGAAAGTGAAAGGATAAATGGGGGGTAATGGGGTTGAGGACGTAATGTGCATACAGATATGTGAGGAAGGATAGGGTTGAGTGTGGAAGAGGGTGATTAAGGTTTATGGGTAAGAGAGCATTGGACAAACATGAGGGATAGTAAATGGTGCTGACTCTGAGGAGAGATTAAGACGGTTGTACTCTCATCACCTTTTAATAGTTTTTAATCTCATGGAGTGTACGCCTGTAGTTTATTTGTCTGGAGGGGGCAGTGACCAGCATCCATCCACTAATCCTGGTAGCTTCAGAAAAATAGATGCACAGAGTTGCAGTCTCCTGTCAGAATGCAGGGCATGTAATTTGCATATTCATACCCCAATCGGGCAGCTGTTTTGATGTTGCCAGTAGGCCTATCAAATCGTTTACTGAAGCTTGACACTGTTTTTTTTTTTCCAGCTGGTTTTTAATTGTTGTAGGGAATACTTACTTTGCTCTGTCATTACCTCATTATATCTAACATTACTGGAAGGGTATTGTATAATAAAGATGCCAGAGCATGTAAAATTGATTAACTCTGAGATTCTGTTGCAGCTCTTAAACCGGAGGCAGTCCAAACCCATGCACTGTTCGCTGTGGGTTTGTTCTATTTTACTGATACTCGTACATCCAATGACAATGTGAAAACAATGTAATAATGCGAGAGGGGTCACTCATAGTGATGAACCTACGGAGAATTATCACCTGAATCTGCAGCTTTATGGAGCTTACTGTGAGAGGGTAATTCACTGTTCAGCTGTCTGGTCTCTAACTTTACTGTTTTGCTTCACTCTCAGGACACTCATAGCATCCCCCTCGCACGTTCATCATATCAACACAAAGACGTGGCGATATGTTAGTGTTGTGTTTACGAGTTGTAAGTGTGGAGACCTGGAGTTAAATTTTGACACTTCTCAGGAGGTGGTTGTTAATCCACATTCCAGGTACACAGCATTAATAAAGAAGGCCTTGTGTTTAGCTGGGTGAGCTAAGAATTGCAATAAAGTATATTTCAATATACAGGTAATATTCTGACTTATATCCAACATACTTTTTGGTGCTTTGTTATGTTCTTGTCTGCGTAAAACTGCTTAAAGGGTCTGTACTACACCAAATTCTTCAGCCACACCTCTACATTTTCTGACTGAGGACAGAATCAGGCAGCAGGCTGGGTTGACAGTATGGAGCAGAGACAGAGAGGGACAAGCAGCTGCTGCCGTGTCCTTCGAGGGGAAGCCAATATATTGAAGGAGGCAGCCAAGGTGAGAGCTGATTTGGTGCTGGCCTCAGCTTTCCTCTCTGCTCCAATCTGTCATGCTCCCACGGCAGGTATGGCACTTCTGTTGATTTAAAGATACTTGTGGTTAAAAGTCATTACTTGTACAGTGGAAACACAAGCAGAGGACACCAGTAAAGCCTTAGAGGTTTAAGCTTCTGGGAAGCTACATGGGTTGTTAAGTTCCTGTGGTGGAAAAGGCCTAGGAGAGTGCCACCAACTGGTGCCACCATCAGGAGCTGCAGCTGCTGGTTACCACACCTGCATGGAGGTGTATCCAAACTGTAAAATCTCCCCCCACATGCATTTTGATGAACAATGATGAATGTTTTTTCCTGTATCTTTGTTTCTACATGTTTGAATAAGTCTAGTATCTATTCTGAATTATTAGTATTAGTATTTATGCCAACCTGCTTTTATATTGACTAAGAGGAAAAGACTTCAAGAGTGACATTTTGCTAGTTCTATTAGAGGGAATGCTCCCCTAATACAACTTTATTGATATTTATATACTTTACGCCTGCCTTTAAATGACCCTCATGATAAATACTACACAATCAGTTTGTATCATTAAGTGAAAGAGGTCAGTGTATGGAGTTTCACACCCTGTCATACCACACTGATGCCCATTACACACATAGGTTTACTGTAAAACTCTGGGTAATGGGCCCAGTTCAGCACTACAGTGACCCCGTTGTGACAGGAGCCATGATGAATGTAAACAGAGGGTGTGAAGTGCAGCTCCTCAAATATAATGAGGAATGGGATCATCGGTAGGAAGGCAAATGAGTTCCAAGGAGTGTGGGAGCAGCACATCATGAAAACTAATCACAAGGCCAAGCATAGTAGCAGATGTTCTTTCACACCACAGGACACATTTCTGTTTGAGACACGACTCCCCTCCATGTTTAGACAAGAGGCACGGGGTGTTGAAACAGTGTGGAAGCACTGAAGTACAAAAATCAGCTGCTAACAAAAAGAGAAGAAAATGAACAGAGATACACTTTCACCACAAATAAAACAGTCTACTCCTCATTTCATAGCTTAGGTTTAGATAAGGCCCATACAAATACCCTCATTTCATTGATAAATATTTGGCAGTGGCATTTATCTTTAATAATGGAAAACAATGCAGCAATAAAGTGGAAAAGGTCCTTTGCCAAAAAAAACCACTGGGCTGTACTGAAGTGTGTTTACACCGAAGACACACAAAACAAAGACACACGTCTGTGTCTTGAATGTAAGCCACATTTTTGATGATGGTACCTTTTATCAATGTTTTGATTTCTGGAAGATAAAAACAATTCCACACCTCCATCACATCCTCCTCCCTCTCATAGTTTTTAAACAGTGATGCGTTCTTCTCACAGGTGGTTATAAATGAATTTAGGAGCAAATACTTTCTACAGAAACCTTGTGTTAGTTTATGAAATAACACAATCTCTTGTTTTACAGTACTGATTCTCTGACACCTGTATTGTGGCACTCTCTGTTGTGTTGCTGAAGCAGAGGTATTTCCTGTTCACACAGACATTTATGATGATTTTTCCTGCTCCGTTAGCAGTTCAGCCTTTTACCAGTTTATGACTGTTTGACATAATGGCATAGTATTCATGTTGCTCTGTGTGTGTCTGAGCAGGATCAGACTTTATAGACTTGTTTTTATAGACTGTTTTATTTAAGCTCTCTCACGCTCTGGAGCTAAATGCCTTTCATAACACAGGGAACAAAGAAAGTATAAGGCTGATTATTGCAGGGGAGGAATGTAAATTTGTGTTTGTGAAGTTTTGTGTTTAAGTAGAACTTGTCACTTGTACTTTTAATTTTATGTCACTTTATACTCCTACCTAAGTGCATTCCAGAGGGAAGTGATATATGTGTATAAGATAATCAAAATATAATGCACTGTTATTGATTACACTGCAGTAGACAACAGTTTATAAAGTAGTTGATTTTTACTGTTGTGATCACGGTAAAAGTGTCATGATAATAATAATAGTGTGAGTTTTCCTGTGATTTCTAGTTCCATTCAACATCTCTACACACAGCAGGTTTGTAGCTTTACATTGGTGAATCAGCTGACTGACTGGTTCCCTAATGTTCTTCTTTGTGACTGTGGAAAAGCGTCTGCATGTCTACATGCACATGCACATAAGAGGGTTTATATCGAGGCTTACTATCATGCATGAAGCAGTGGTTCTTGTAATCTTGCAGGGCCTCTGCTGAGCTGCATTTGTGTCCCTGCTAAATAATTTATTCCTATTAAAGAGTCTCTCTAGGACACTGCCGCTGGTGATGCTATCACTCACAGGTGCAGCGTGAGCTCCCAAATTCCCTGACAGTACAAACAGGGTAAACACACATAGAGACATAGAGACTTGCATCCAAAAGAAATCACACAAAAAGCACTTGCACTTTGTGATTCAGATGCCTACATACAGACAGATAGAACTACAAATACATTCGCAGCACACATACTCACTATACTCACACACACACACACACTCACTATTGATGCACAGGCACAATAACCCAGAACACACACTTGCACTAAAGCCCAGCTGCCTTACAAACAGTGTGGGTTTAATAGGAAGCTATTTGGTCTCTGTTGAGTTGTGTGCTCGCCCGCAGTACATTGAACAGAACTCACACAGCGAGCCCAAGATTTCTTCTCTTTGTGAATTTGAGAGGAAGACGAGAGGCAGAGGAAGCAAGGCAGACATGAAAACGACCATGTGGAGCTGGTTCACAAGAGCATAAGTACAAGTTGCTCACTGGGGCTGTGATCACAAAAACAACAACAACAACAAAAAAGACACTTTTATGTGTATGTGCGTGCGTAAGTGAGCAGGTTTTTTATGCTTGGTTTTAACCTGCATTTGAAAAGGTGAGAATGTTAAATATGCTATTCTCTACAGGATCATAATCCAAAAGTATATATTAATCACTGAGAAGTGACCATGTAACCAGTGATACATAATGTTGGTCTATTAGGACTTTGTTGTTAAGATCAGATCAGGCAGACAAAGCAAAATCCATCAAACATGCTGTGTCCAGTTATGGGAAGCAAAGCAAGACAACACCTTCAAAACCTTTGCCACTGCTTAAAGCCACGCAGCTGAAGGAAGCTATCGCCGTTCCCTGATGGCAGATATATTAAGGAGGCTTTTCTTTGTAGCTCGGAGGCTCTGTTTGAAGGCTTATCAAACAAAGAGACAATCAAATCAAGAGTCAAAGATATTCCCATGTCAGAAAATGTCAGTGTGCAGCAAAAAGCCAGGTTAAAAGATGATGTGGTATTAGCATCACACTTGACAAAACTGTGGCTGTGAATGACATAGCATGTTTTACAGTCATGGTGAGATACTGCTGCTTAAAGCCAATGTCTGACACATACACACTGTTCATGGAACATTTTGAGGAATGAGGGATTGAGATCAGGAAGATTTTTGCAGTGACAATATATGAAAACCTCTGGTACTAAGATGTCAAATTCAGATCTTAATGAGGTTATGGCTACGGTGGTAACGGTATTTAACTTCACAGTTAAGCGATCTGCTCTGACACGCCGATAGTTCCGGTCCCTGGTCGAGGAAATGAGCTGCACACACAAATGCACTTACTTTACCAGATGTTAATGGTATTAGTTACCCCAGTGTCCTTGACAAAGGTCTTTGAGAGGTGATCAGAGCAGTTCTCAAGTACCATGTCATGTCAAACGGAAAACATGTAGCGTTGCTGCGCAGCCTGATCTGCATTAACACAAATGTGCAAACACAAAAAATATGACTTATACTTGGCAAAATTAGCAGTAGACACTTCGCTTCCACTGTGTTCATTCTGCTTTTTCAAGCCATAATCTTTTTGTGTTTAAAATATGTGAAAAGGTGGCTATTTAAAGGGCCATGGAGTAGTCAGTATGTTAGATTATCAAACAGTGTTTCAAACCTTAAAAGCGCACCCACTTCATGTAGCTATTGGCTAAGTGAGAAAGTATGCATGAAGTGAACGTTGATCTCCAGCTCTTCTTCTTCTATTCTCGACAAAACTACTTCCATCAACCTTTGTGTTCACAATCAAGTGCAACTCTACAGTGTAATTGCTGGCTGGATTATGTTCGTAAGCATTTTTTGAATGCATGAGACGCAACATTTATCATTGACAGCAGAGGCTCCAGGTTGGAGGGGATGGCCAACATATAAAGTTCACGACCGTCTGAGATCCAGGTTTACAGTCCACCGTCTGATCTCCCATCCCACAATCTTTCTAACCTTAACCCAGTAATGTGAGTGTGTAAACATAACCATAAAAAGTTGAATAATGCTGTGGTCACCACAAATAGATATTGTCCTGCAAGATCAGATATTTTGGTGGAAAACAAATATGTGAACATTTTACTGATATTTTCAGTATCAACGCATTAGCAGCTTGCTAAACTAACAACATATCTTCATTATGCTATTAGAAAATGTAATGCAGTCACAACTATGTTTTCTAGAAAACAGAATTGTCTTGTACACATGTCTGCATGTTTGTAGAAGTGTATATACGCATATCCATGGTTGTGTATGTTCAGCAGTGGACACACAGCTCAGGGAAGTTTCCAGTTTCTCCCTTCTCCCGACTGAAGGGTGTGAAAAGCAGAGAGTGAGGGAAGCAAGACGGATAGAGGTGGTTAAGAAAATGATGCATCATCACACTTACACACTGTTCCTCATCTCTGGGGGGTTTGGATGTGTGTGTGTGTGTGTCTCATCAGTAAGTTCTTGCAGGCTTTTAAATGCGTACATAAATGTGTGGACGTGTAAGATGATGGTTGTGTGAATATTTTGTGTGTGTGTGTAGGTGCATATGTGCACATGTAAAAATGCTGACACTATATTCAAGTAGTCAGGGGGGTCGTCATTACTCGTCCCAGCCATCAGTGGGAGAGCCAATTTCCATTTAAAAGAGCACTCCACTCCTCTTTTCCTTCCTTCTTTCCTTTCCCTTTCCTCTCCACTTATGTCCTCATCTATCCTCCTTCCTGACTTCTCCTCCTCTTTCCTGGCCATCCTTCTCGCTCTTTGCCAACAATGCCCCAGAACCATTCATTTTAATGCTTTCATGCATGCTCTTTGTGTGATACAAGACACTTAGCTTTTTTTCCCCTCTAAAAGTTGCCAGACTAAATGGAAAGAAGTGGACTGTTTTCCTTCCTGAATGTTCCATGATAGAAGCGTGATTTTATCTAGATAGAGGAAGGGTTCTCAAAGGTTTTCACATGAAAATCTGCATGTCGGTGCCATTTCATACATTTTATTTTTTTATTGTGATTATTGATGGTTATTACTACTTGAATCTTCCTCCTGAATGTCTTTTCTGTGACCAAGTCTAAAATCATCAACTAGACAAGAAAAAATTGTCAGTAAAAGGCAAATCTATCTGATAACAGTTAAATCTGCACACACATACAAATACAAATATTAATTTGCTCAGCTTTGAACAAATTTAAAAGTTGTTATATCTGTTTGCCATCTTCAAAAAGTCCGCCCCATCCTAGTGTGGCATACACGTTATGATAATTTTGTCTCTTTAAAACAAGTTTGGAAACATCATAAATATGATGACTATCATCATCATCCTTTTATTTAAGATTTCACAGCATAGGTTTGCGATGTGCAGATACTGCAGGAAGTCACAGGTCTGCTCTGTGAGCACAGAAACACATTTCGATTACAGTGGTCTTATAAAGTGTCTAATGGGATCATTTCTAATGAAATTACACTATTTCTCATTCTGCAGGAGTTTCTGTGGGAAGCCTCCTAAAAGACCCCAATTTCATGTCCAGAGTGAGTCTAATTCTTTTGCTCCCTTTGAGGATTGAGTGAAAATGACAGTTTAATCCTGGGTGTTTAACATGGAGACACTGAATCTGCTCAGTAAAAAAGGAGCCAAAAAGCGCTTCTCTTTTCTCCATCTTTATTTTCACTCTGCTCGTGATGGCAGCAGACTAAACGAAATACTTGAGACATCCACATTGTCTGTCTCCTCAGGGAATTTAGGGTTAGTTGACTGTTTAATCCCTGCAGCATGTCTGCATCAGGGTCTGTTCTCCCTGCAGCGACATTTTCCTCTATGCTGCTCTTAAATCGCTGCCCAAAGCTTGTAGCCATAGGTGAAGGTTAAAGTGCAGCATAACTTTAGATCGATTGGTAAAATGACGTCACATCTGTCCCTCCCTTGAGCAAAACCTTCCCCCAAGATGTAAACAGTTAACTTTTATCTGTTTCCTTAACACTTCTCTCTTCTGCTGTATCCCTCTCTTACTCCTCTTCTCTGTCTTTGTCTTTGTAATCATGTTTGCTCAATGTCGTCTTGATGCTGAAGTGGCACTATAAAGGAAACCCCAATCTCAACAGGCAGCCAGAGGAAGTGTAATCACTCTTACATAGTTGTGTTTGTCTTTGTTGGTGTATATTGTCTATTTTTGTCTATGATATATGCATCTTTGTGTTTCTGTATGTGTGTGTATACACCCGTGTGCAATGAGTGCTGGCAGGGGTAAAATTATAGAGAGGGGCCTGACAACCTCTGTTCACCTTATTGTGTCAGAGGAGGGCAATGGCTGGATAAAAAGTGTGTGTGTTATAGTGTAATGAATTAAAGTGAAAAGTGGCATAAGATGAGGGTCTGGTGACTGTGATTTCCACTGGAAACTACTGGATTCAAACTAGTCCTGTATCAGAGGGGAAGGACACATAGAGAGAAAGAAAGAAGCATGAGGGTGAACTGATAAGCCAGATGGCAAGATGAAAAGAAAGAAAGTAAGAAAGATTCGAACCCCTCAAAGGGAAGAGGAAATAAAGAAAGAGAACAAAGTAAGAAAAAAATGCAGGGCAGAGACACATGGGGCAAAAAGGAAACAATGAAAGTAATGAGAGAAAACCAGAGAGGGGATGAAAAGGGCTGGAGCAGCAGGCAGACAGCCTCAGTCTGAGATTAGAGAGGAAGCTAGAGAGGAGCAGGAGGTAAGAGGAAATGGGAAAAGGAAGTGCAGAGCCATTTATTTTTCTTTTTCCTCTCTTTAATTCATCCTCTTCCTTCTCTTATCAGAGATCAGGACCATTGGCTGCCACACACACACACACACACACACACACACACACACACACACACACACACACACACACACACACACACACACACACACACACACACACACACACACACACAAGAATGGCATACTGGAGAGTCGAGCAGAAAATGCAGCTCCCCTCCTCAAAGAGAGATATCGCCTGAGAACCTGTGCTGATCTCAGATCCTATACCCGAGGCTGGCTTTCCACTGACTTTACTGCTAACACAGTGTAATCTGTCACTGTGAGTCTCTGACACCCCCTTTTGTCAAATACAATTCAATCAGATTTGAGAAATGATTCATTGATTAGCCATTATTATTTCAGAGTGGACTTTAATTCTGTGTGTTTGTTATGATATTTAACCTTTAAAGTGAGATGATTTAACTTTCAGAGGAAAACACAGCAGGAAAATAACAGAAACAACAGGAAGTCGCAGTAAGTTCCTGAGATCAGTCAGAATCTGAGCTGTCACACAACCATGCAGAGACACATCATGGTCGATGCTCACGTTTCTAGTCAGGTAGCAGCAGAGTTAAATTGCCCACGTTTGTGCATAAATCACAACATCCATCTTTCTCCACGGATGTCTCTGCATCCTGATCCACACTTCAAAGGTTCCTTCAACATTTTGCATGAGAACTTGCAATGTGACGTTCCTGATTCTGACTGAGATTCACAGTAATGTCCCTTTTTAAAAATTCATTACGATGTCATTATTTTGGGTGTCACTGGAGAGTTTCACTGAGCGTTGGCCTGGTTTCCTTTCTATTCAATAAAAATATTGATTTTGTGCTGTATGTTTGCCTCACATTTTAGGAAATCAATTGAACCCACTCATTTTGAGAAAGACAGAAATACTTACATTTGAGACTGACTTATCTTACCAACCCTTGTTACGAAAACCTTTCCAGAGGTGCAGTATTGATGTGTGCCGGATGCATTTTTAATAATCAGTCACATCTCCTCTGTTGCATGCTCCTAAGATTTTATTTTTTAATCAGGTCGCTTGACAAATTTACCAGTCAGTGAATTTTCTTTCATTTGAATTTGTATGGTGAGGCCTGTTTTTATAGCTTAAACAGCTTTACAAATATGATTTTGTAAAACCTACATAGTGCTACATTATAATAAGGCTGCTGTTATCAGTGTTAATTATACTCAATGCCACGCCTTTCCAAAAGATGTTTAATAATATAATCAGCATGCATTCCATAGGTCTCATAGGAGAGTGAAAAAAACACACATCTAAAACATAAACACATGTGTTGTATTGGTCTAATTATTCTCTGATAGTTTAGAAAGCTAAACTTCAGTCTGAGGCTCATACTAAGGCTCAGAGCCATGCTCAAAATACAACGGATGGATATGAATATCCAGGTTTCTTTTTCTTTTCTTTTCTTTTTAAAGCTGTGTGACGATGTGTCACTCAAGGCTTGTGCTATGCTGTGTGGCTTTGTAGATGTATTCATGAGCTCTGGTATATATGTGTGTGTCTGAGACTACACCTGTTGTTAGCGGGCATACGCATGGAAATAGATCTAGCATGTATTTTATGGGAGAGCACATTTAATGGAACAGATATAATGGGACATGAAGTACATCTTTGACGGATCCTGTAGCAAAAACTGATGGTTCATATGATGTCTGATCAACACAAGTTGCTCAGATATGTATATATTACACACTGTAAATGTGCCATTGAATTAACTGAAACTTGTGCATAATAGTCCAGTCATCATTAAATTAGCTTTTATAATAAGAATTAGAATTTTTATAATTAGAATAACTCGCGAGGGTCATAGTAACCTTTGATGTCAGACTGTCCAGTCGTGCAGACTGTAGTGTCTCAGTGTCTGAGATGTGCTTACTGTGAGCTCTTCTTACTGGAATGTGTTATTCAGAGAAGAGACTAACTACGACCTTGAGCTCGATGCACTTGTATATGTATGTATGTATATGTATGGTATAAAAGGCTGGTGAGGGCCGGGGTAGTTAAACAGATTCTATGCTGTTTCTCATGGGCTGAGTCTAAAATAACAACAGTTTGTGACACTGTGTGACTCTTTACCAGAGCTACATGCATTTTCAGTGAACTGACAGGGAAGGTGCTTCATGTGAGCAACTGCAAAACATTTCAGTTGATAACACAACTTTTGCCAAAATGTGCACACACAATTTAGGTATCTTACCGATTTACTTCACTGAAGGAAACGGGAAAACAGAAAGAAGTAGCTTCTGATTTCCAAGGCTGTTTGTTCTCTCAAACTGCTGGTCTCAGGGTTCTGAGCTGTGAGACTGACCATACAAAGCCGTCTGTTGCTTTCAACTGTCTATTGTGGTGTGGGATACAAACTGTGTTATAATAAATAAAACTGATAACCTTCTCATCAAATGAAGAGAGACTCCACAGCAGTCTGCTTACTCTGTCACTTATCTTCCTCTGTCCACTCATTCCATTCTTAGTTTTTCTTCTGTATGGACAGCAGGAAGAAGGGTGATGAAGAGACAAGTCAGGAGACTGACTATGGACTATTTTTTTGTTTATGGCCTTTCTCCTTATCTCCCATTGTCTGCCAATCCAGAAGTCAGGATGTAATTTTCATGTTTAGCAAATACTGCCACAAAAAGGGTTCACTACATAACATGAATGGTATGTTGAAAGGATTGAAGTGATTTGAAATTAATAAACTGACATATGTGCTGGTGGGAAGAGTGGCATCTGAATCGGCAGGGCTCCAAGACCTCACTGCAAGAGAAGGAGAGGTGTCACGTGGTCCTGGAAGAGATACAAGCAGGGGTGGAGGAAGTATGTGCCAGCAGGATGGCGGGAATGCAGCAACAACACGCATCAACACGGAGTCAATATGAGCAAGCCTCTGACTGCAAGATCACTTGGTCCGAGCTCTGGAATGCTGAACTACTCCTGATCAAATTCCTGATCCAGTCAGTTTATCTTGTTCACCCTCACCCATCCATCTTTTCCCCGCTGGGATCTGGCAGAAACACTCTGGTGCCCACTGTGCCAGAGTGAGGGATCCCTGGAGCATATCCTGAGTTGTTGTCTGAAGGCCCTGGGGAAGGGATGTTCCCAGTGGCATCACAACCAGGTGCCAGCAATAGCAGGCGCCATCCACACAGGGATTACCAGCAGCATACTATTTCACCTGATGAGGAAGACAACAGGCTTTGTGGAGGAAGGGGAGAAGCTGCAGCAATACTGGAGACTGCCAAGTGAGCTTCTTGCTACCACTTAGGACTGGTAACTGAAGGTTAGGGAAGCAGCTAAGTTTTCAGGCAAGACTGCAGAGACTGCACCCAGGCCAGACATGGTCCTGATTTCTGGAACAGCAATGTGTGACCATTGAGGCTGGCTGCATGGGCTTTACCAGCCAGTCCTTATGCAGGGCCTTCAAGCTCAGGAAGAGAACCACCAGGATGATTACATATGCTGCTGAAAAGGCATCAAGATGGCTGTGGATCAAGAAGGCAACCCTATAATATCTACTCGTACACAAGCTTAGGGCCAAATCAAGCCTGACTGGGTTGCCTGGGTGTGGGTGTCTGACACTGAAAGACCAGAAAAGAGCATTGTAAGATGTGTAAAAGAACACACTGTATGTTCAGTGGTAACAAACAGTGGCAAACCTCAACAGTAAAGCAGTAAAGTAGCTGAAAAGAAAAAACTTACACAGGGATCCAAACATCTATACACACCAGTGTGTGTGTGTGCATGTCTTTGTGTGGGTGTACAGGCACTACCCATCAGTGAAGGAGTTTCCACCAGCTGAGTGAGGACGTGTGATTAGTCAGGACAGACACACAGCTGAGCCCTGCTGTCCAGAGCCAGAGACCATAGCTAATTTGAACAGACAGATTACTATTTTTTTTTTTTTTTTTTTAAGAAAGCACATCTTGTGTGAGTGTATGTGTCTCTGACATTCCTACAGTAGCCTGCCAACAGAAACCTGCCTTTAATTCAACAACCTCTAGCCTATTTAAACATCCCCTGATCTGCGGCCATGGCATTTACTTCTGCCTCTCCATCGTTCCCTTCATCCCTGCTACCAAACAATGCTCTCTGGGACGACTGCTTTTCCATCAAGGGAGAGTGTATCCGTGCTTGTGTGTTTGTGTGTATGCATCTTCTCACCATAATCTTGTGCTGAAAATCCTAATTTGAAAAATGCACTCAAAATAAAATATTGCAAACAGGCTTCAAAGACAGGATTATTGCTGGGAGCCTAGAGAGGGAGTTAATGTCACTCTGTACACCAGTGATAGCCCTGGCTGCTCTGAATGTTTGTGTGTTCATGTTTGTGTGGTGTGTTGACATTGAACTTGTACATATGCCCACAGTAACAGCATATGTAGCATACAGTGACTTCACAAAGTATTGAGACCCCTTAACTTTTTGCAGACTTCATTGTGTTGGAGATTTAAATGGATGAAATAGCTTGTTCTGCCCATCAGCCTACACTTACTAACCCATAATGACTGAGTGAAAACGTGTTTTTAGAAAGTTTATAAGCAAATTTATTAAAAATAAAAAATTATAATCTCACATTTCACATTAAGTATTCAGACCCTTTGCTGCGGCACTGCAAATTGTGGTCAGGTGCATCTTGTTTGCTTTAATTATTCTTGAGATGTGTTTAAAACTTGATTGGAGTCCACCTGTGGCAAATTGAATTGATTGGACATAATTTAGAGAGGGACACAACTGTGAAGTTTCTGAGTGGCCCAACCAAAACCTGGACTTAGACCTGCCATCTTCTGGAGAGACCAGAAGATGACTTCTATAAATTACTGAATGAAGGGTCTGAATACTTTCATAAGCTGCCCTATTAGTTCAGTTGGTAGAGCACGAGACTCAATCTCTCAGGGTCGTGAGTTTGAGCCCCACTCCGGGCGGCACCACCTCCCATGGGCCCATCACCCGTGGGAGGAACTGTAGGACTTGGGTGCATCATGGACTGGTCGACAGCCGCCCCTGCGACCTGGGCCCAGACCCAGATAAGCAGCAGATGATGACATGACAATACTTTTATGAATGAGAGATTTCAATTTTGGACTTTTAATAAATTTACAGAAATTTCTAAAGCCATATTTTCAATTTGTCATATGGGTCACTGATATGGATAAAAATTGTAAATTTATAATTAAATCCAAGACAAAATAAAGTTTGCAAAAAGCAAAGGGGTCTGAATTCTTTCTGAAAGAATTGTGTTTTGCTGTAAGAAAGTTTAGTAGTTCAGTATACAACTGTGTGATTACAACTGTGTCTTGTGTGTCCACATTATCTACAAGCTTTTATTGTACATCATGAAGAATGTGATTCAACCTGCCATCGTCCGTGTTTGTAACTTTCTGAAATTGAGAACTAGGGGTAAAACTTCTGCCATTTTTTTTCTTTTATTGTTTCCTTTTGCCTGTTTGACTTGGTGACATTAATTCCTCTGAATCTTAAAATCACTCACCAGTCTGGCAGAGTTGTTACTGAACTGCAAAAAGTACCCATCTTAAGAAATTATTTAGACAAGAGAGTACTAATATTAAGAGTTTCAAGATGTTCCTTGAATCATTTATTGTCTTGATGCAAAATGAATTGATTTAGCTTTTTCTGCCTTCTTTTAAGCTCCTGACTGTGTCAGATCAGAAAAGTACGTTTATGTAAAACTACAGGCACGTGTTGTCACTTGTTTTGAGAAAACACAGATTGGATGATTGAATAGGAGCCAAACCACTACCACTGAGCTGCTGCCAGGATACTCATTTGCTGCTGTTTATCACCAGCTCGCTAACATCATGTCCTGTGGGGCAAGAAATGGCTTGACGCCAAAGAAATCCAGCACACGAACCACCTTATGACCTAATGACAGAACAACGCAGGTTTCACATGGTTCCATGTGAAGCCACACGCTATACGTGTTTGTCTTTTATCACTGTGCTGCTAACCTCTCTGACAAATGTAAAATACAGCCGCAGTTACCTGAAGCGGTTTGTGTTGTTGCAACATTGTGCAGACACTTGTCTCCGCATTACTCTGGGCCTTGTTAAGGCTGCCATGACCGCTTTCTGATGTGCTAAGAGCCATGTTGGCTGTGTCACGTTGCTCTTAGTAAATTGCTGTTGATCACACTAGCTGAACTTGACAGGCCAATTCCTCAGGGAAGGAAGGAGGGAGAGATGGGGAGAGAAAGAGGGTCAGGAAAGGAAAAGAAAGAAAAACAGAGAGTGTGAGAGGGACGAAGAAATAAAGAAAAGGTAGAAAGGTAGAAAGAGAGGAGAAACCCAGACAATATGATAAGCACAAATGGAGAAAAATTAGGTTTTGCACACTACAACTATTACCACGCATTCAGAGATAAGAAGGACCACACACTAAAGTAATGACATGTAAATAATCACATCTGTGTTTCTGTGAGCAGAAATAGAACCAGTACAGCTCTTACTCCCTGCTCCACCATTGTGCACACACTTGCACACTGACACACACACTGTACAAACCCGAGTAACTGCAAATAATTGCATTTGAGTTTCTGGATGTTTAATCACTACACAGTGAGACACACACATACACACACACACACACAGATATGATGAAGGCCCACCTTGCCAGCCAGGTTTGCAGACAGGCTTGACGTCAATGCGAACAGGGACGCTGTGCAGTGCCCTCTTCTGGCCACAGTCCCAGGCTGTCACCTGGATCTCGTACTGCTGCTGGCGGTCGTAGCTCAGCTTCTCTGTGTTCCGGATGTTACCTAATGGAGGAGAAAAGAGACACTCAAGGTCAAACTCAACCCAAATACCTAATTTTTTCTTTTTTTTTTCTGAAGCAAACTCGTAAACTTAACAGTAGCTTCTAATTAGCTGATATTGGAAAAAAACCTTGTGATAATGGCGGCTGATGTTACACTGAAATTAGCCACTGTTCACTAAAGATTTCTACACATATTATCAAATATGGAGCTGCTGTGGAGTTTGTCTGACTCCTGATCAGTGAAAGCATGAAAGCACATTTTAATGGAAATCAACTCACCAACAAATGAATCCCGCACCACATCAATCCCACAACATTATGATTATGATTATGATATGATGGATTGTGTAACTCTCTGATATCGATCCACTGAAAAAATGCAGTGATGCTGATACTTGAAATATTTCAGAATTATACTTCGAACCAAAAATACTCTTCAATTTCTGTTTCACAGATCATTAAGTGTAGGTTACATTACATAATCACCAACTGCAGTAAATGTATAATTAAGCCAAATATCATTGCCATCACTATATTACCCAGTAAAATTGGCACATCATGCAAAGTCATCCATCCAAACGATGAAGATTTGTTTAGCCAAGCGAAAGAAAATAATCTCACTATCAATATGCAGACTGTGTTTGATGCCAGATCTACTTGACAAGTCAACATTTTACTTTGTAAGATATTTGTTCCTGAAATCAATCTGTCTGTTTACCCAGTCCTTCTCCTCTGAGTTTTCCCAGTTACATTTTAAAAGCTGCTCTAAACAGCACTGAATCACTTTAAAACTTTTAGCATCACTTGGGAGGATGTCTAGTGGTAAGATCATTTGTGAAAAAGGACTCTGGTATTGTTTTTACTGGCTCACTGTCGCACTGTCGAGGTCTGTTGGGACCTTGAATAAAACAAAGCCAGCGTTTAGGTTATTTTTTTAGTGGCACCTGTAATTTTTCTACAATGAAAGGTCAAAATGTCTGGTAGTAAAGAGGCTGTTTGGCAAACCTCTACATGAAGCTGTAATGTGTAAGTTTATGTAGTGCCCATTAATTCAGAACTTTCAGAACATAAATTGATGTACAGTGGAATGAGTAAAGTGGTTCAGAAACATATTGTAAAGAATATAAAGTACAACATTTCACTCTGTAATAAATACAACAAGCCCAAATCTGTAACTGACCAGACCATACCAGAGTTACTCAGTCATCAGTGATTTGGAGACTGGCTTTATGGAATCATAAAATGGCTGTGTGAGCTTTTACAGCTAAATGAGTTTGTTTTTATTGTGGTCATAAGCGACACAGACATGTGTCCATATTCACTGCTACCCTCAACTTTTCCATTTATTCTTAATGGGGCTGTACTTCAGTCGGATGACTGGAAAAGTACTTTTCTTCTGTTTACTGATTTATATGACATTAGAGTTTAGTGAAAATAATATAAACTATTAAAGTTAAGTACACACTTTAAACTCCCCTGGGGAAAGTGAGTTGGTAAATGTAGCATTACCACTCAAGTGCGTGTATCTACTGTATAGCCTTGTGCATTTTTTTTTTTTGACTTATTAGAAAACACACTGTGATTGTGTATTGCTGCTTACCTGTCTACACAGTGTGTTGTTGGAATGTGTTTGCTTACATGAGTAATGGGTATTTACTTTTAATTTTAAATCATCATTATAGATCATTGTCAAATTAACTGTGATGCCTTAATATAATCACTGTAACAAATGACATGATGGTTGGGATGGAGGCTAGTTTCTATCACTCACAAGTGCTTTGATTAGTGCTAATGTTTCTCAGAATTAAGACCACTTTCCCATTAAACCCCTGTGGATTCCCGATGCAAAAATGCTGATACTTGTCCTCTTCTCACCACCCAGGTGCTAAATACTGTAAATTAAAAGTGATTGTGCCCTTTCCAGCTCTCTCCTCCATTAACTGTCTGTGGCTGAATTGCACTGTGGCTTATGTCGTAATTTTTTTTTTTTTTTAGTCAGAAATAATCAAAGTCATATAGGTGGAATCATACCTGTGCTATTTGTGCTATTAAACCAAGCTAGCCCATCTTGGTATCACAGTATAACCTCCCAGCTTTGTTAGAGGTGGCTCTCTATATACTAATGTATCAACATTAGTATGGATGTGGTTTCTTAGTGTTAAAACGCTGCACTGAGAACTTTAAAAGAAACAAATAACCCACTTGTCTCTACAATAAGATCAACATCCAGACCACATCCAGTGTCTGAGAGTCTCTTGCCTCCTCTGTATCTGTGACCCGTATACCAAGCCAGCATCTTTTCTCATGCTGAGCAGAGTGCATGAAGGGACCTCTTGTAGTCCTAATGTGTCTGTTAATATTTGATGAGTCTTCCACTACAGACGGATGACAATGCTATGCACGCAGCCAGGCCTGGGCAGGGACTGAGAACACTAGCAGAGTCTAAAGAGCACTGAAAAGAGACACTATTGGGCCCTGCTGGCTATGAGTTGAAAAGTACTGAGTTATTGGACTTGTGCACAGCCGAGATGCTTCTTTAGGTTGTTGTATTATGGAGAGAGAGGTGCAGAGGCAGCTGAATGTTGATAATGTGGTATATTTGAATTTGAGTGTGTTAGTGGTAGGATTGAGTATAATTCATATGAGGGTGGCATTGTTCGCCCTCCCATCCTCCTCATCATCCATTCTCTGTCTCCCTCTCAGCTTGTTTAGAATTCCTTCCCTCCCTGCTTTCCAACCTTCCCATTCCCTCTCAATACGCATCATTGTCTCACTGTTTTGCAGCCTCATCCCATTTCACTGTTTGCTGCCTCATCTGTTGCACTCTTCTCTCTTTTTTTCTAAAGCACACACACACACACACAAGTATGCACGAACACTTACACACTCACACCTTTCTGCATGATGGAAGTTCCCATTCCTGCTCCTTCAATTACTACATCAACTTATCCGTGTCAGCAGGCTGTTCGTGCTGTGACTGCTGGCAAGGGTGGCCAGCTAGTAAATGACTTCTTTACCCTCCATCTTGCTCTCTCCATTTGTCCTCCTATCAGAGGAACATAAACACACACTAGCAAACCATCGCTGTATCTGTCTTTGTGAATTTCCTCTATCATCACTTCATAATTACTGTCCAGTTTTAGCACAGACCATTTCTTACCTAATGCTGCTTAGTCCACCAGTCTTTTTTTAGAGGAAAACGCTGGTGTTATTCTATATTTTTTCTTGGTGTAAACAAATTGCATGAAACAACCAAAACCAGCAACTGCTTAGTTCATTCTCTTTTCGCTTTCCAACATCCCTACCCTCTCACAGTGGTGCTGACCCCCTGAGAAACTTTTAACAGGCCTCAAATTTGTAGTTTAATTTAAAAAGTGAATGAAAAATGAAATGTCTTAATAACTATTGGATTTGCTGCCATGAACTTTCATACAGACACTCATGTCCCTCTCAGAATGAACTGTAATAATTTTGGCTTTAGCTTGATTTTTAATCATTCTGCACTTGTTACAAAATATCTGCAAATAACACTCCCAACAGCCTCTTTATGTTTAGTCATATTTAGCAAATGCTAGTGTGCTAATATCTTCAACTCAGTGAAAATGGTACACCTTTTAACTATTAAAGATCAACATGTTAGCATTGTACCTGGAAGCCTGATTAACTTGTTAGCATTTGGCCCAAAGCACCACTGTGCCCAAGCACAGCCTCAAAAAGCTGCTAGCATGGCTGGAGTTTTGTTCCTGTTGTAAGCTCATGAAATGAAAATACCTGTAATGTAATGGTCTGTCTATCATTACTTTCTGACTTTGATACCCTGTATGTAGCACTCTATCCCAATGCTCATGGATTCATAATACAGACTGTACAAAAGGTCGTCTCTTTGAGTACTGTTCCTTTAAGACTGTTGTTAATTATCACACAGGCGAATTCCCACACTGCCGCGGTCCTTGAATGCACCGTAAACGTGTCGATAGATCCGGAGAAAACATCTGAGTGACTCTGCAATGTGCGTCTAAAAGCAGTGAGTTTTGTTGTTATGCTACATGTGTACCCTTTGTTAATAATTCTATACATTCATAAGTCAAGTAATGACATGCCAGTCGTTTTTGGTCAGTGGCATTTGTGATGTTATAAGGAATTAGCCACTAATTAGCGGCAGGTAGTTAGCTGCCAATCAGAAGTTTATGCTAGCTCACTGCGTGGCTAAGCACAGTTGTTTGCATTGCATTTTGCCTCTTGGTTTGATCCGTTGATTGATCACTGTGATTTAAGTTATAAGTAATATTGAGCTATATTTAAGTTACTCTGATTAGATACACATATTTGGCTCAGTATATATTTTATGCGATTTATACTTAATTTCTAATTGTATTATGTTGTTGTGTTACTGTGTTTGTATTACAGAAACCACACTCATATGCATGTAATCACTCATGAAAGTTATATAAAGGGTCAAACTGTATTCCTGGACTCCGTTCCTCATTCTCCACCTACCTGCTCATGTGTCCTGACCGACACACTGAAGTGTTTGCTGTCACCTAAGATCCACACCCAGTACAGTCTACACAACACAGACATTAATCTTACATGATGCACAAACCTATAGTTTCATGGATAAACGTATCGGGCTGCTTTTAGCAAATGTCACATGCACAAGACTAAAAAGTGCAATTTTCAGCTGTGGATTAAAATGCATTTGGTGTGTTATGGAATATTTATGGTTGAAAAATGGTGGGATTGTGTCAAAATAAACTACAGTGTGTGTTCACGGTAATGAACGAACCCAGTGCAACAGTGTAGTTCATTGAGGTGTTTTTAATAGTTTTTGGACAACAGTGGAGCTCTATGGCAGAGAGGAATAAGATGTATCAGACCTTGGATACACAAGCAATAGTCTACTTATTAGTAGGATCAAGTCATTGTTAATTTTGGTCTTTTCATAGAATTTATTGACAACATGTCCAAGTGGGCAACACGTGGGTGTGCTGGCTGGAATTTCTTGGATTGTACTGACAATGAGAAAAATGAAGAATAAAGAACGTCCCCAGCCTTGTCCTTACTGTTTAGTTTATCACTGCTACAGTTTCCTATTTCTCATTTCTCCCAGGCCTCATTTGCTCCCCAGACCTGCCATTCTCCTTCCACCCACTAGATGTCCCTGGACTTTCTTTCCCCACTTCCATCCGCTCACTTGTTTTATATCCTCAATCACCTGTGCTTCCCCGCCCACTCACACACCTGAACCCAGTTCCCTCATCACCCAAGCCACTTTTTATACCTGTCTTTGTCAGCTCCTTGTCAGTTAGTCTGTGTATCATGTACCTGTGTGTTCTGCCTGTGTATGAGCTGCCTGTTTATGTTCCCAGTGTTTCCTCCTGCATCTTGAATCCTATAGTCTGTTCCTGCCAGCTTGCCTCTCCACTTGCTTGCCTGATTATCCACCTGTCTGCCTGTAAGCCTGTTTACTCTTATTAAAAGTATCTTCGCTGAATCTGCCTGAGTTTGTGTCTGTGTTTGGGTCTTCCCTGCCTGTGCTGCTACAGCAACCGTGACACCGTGATCCTCTCAGAGCACTTACTCCTGCTCTTACAGCAAATCCCTCCTTTCTTCCCTCCATCTTCTTCCACTATCCCTCAGGTGCTCTTGAGTTCAAGAGCTCTCAAAAGCTTTTCCTCAGCGGTCAATAGCTGAGCGAGACCCCTTCAAATGGAGAGAGAAGAGAGAACACTTCCCCCATATCATTCAAAGTGCAGTTTTGCCCTGACCTCATCCAGTCAGTCTTTTTATTGCAACACCTCAGCAGTCGTTCGCGCTCGGTGGTTGACAGTAATGTCCCTTGCATTTACGTATCCTGAGAAAAAGCTGTCAGAAGAGCCACTGGTCTGCCAGTTGTACTTGAATAGCCTAACAGTGGTAAGACTCAAGAAGTTTAAAGTCTTGAAAGTGTATGTAAGACTACCTGTCTTTTTGTCAGCTTCCCAGGAAGGGTGTTAAAACAAAAAGAACTATGGATGACTTAGAAATGTGAAAGTAAAAATAGCAATGGCCATCAAACTAATAAAGTCAGAAAGGTCAGTAGAAGACATGAAAATTGAGAAAATACCCGATCTCTGAACAGATTTTGTGGATATCTCACATATCTTTGTTTGTGTGTGTGGGTAATAATACTGTCTTTGTAAAGAAATGTTCAAGAACTAAATTAAGTGTTAAGTAAATTTGGATGGGTATTTGAGAGTGTCCATAGATTTTTCCTTGCATTTATCTTTGTGTGTGTGTGTGTGTGTTTGTGTTTTTATGTTTACGTGTGCACAGACTTCTGTGATCTGATTTGTGGAGACTGATGGCTCTCTGGGTAAAACTTGACTTTGTCCTTGGAAAGAGCAAAGAACACATTTTACCCTGGGGAGAGACATCTGTCTGAGTATTAAGTTTTGCTACCAGATTGTATGCAGGTATGTGCATGTGCAGTATGAGTGTGTGTGTGTGTGTGTGTTTCTCCTGTGGCTGCAAAGAGCATGATTACAGATGGATGGGATTTTTAGATCATAAGTGTCACTGTGTTATGACAGAAATGTGTTTTTGTGTCTTCTCTACATAATATGGAGAGCAGTTGGAGAGCAAAAAACTTCAAACTCGATTGGGAAGATGAAGCAGAACTGACAAAAGATGAGGCAAGTTGATGGATACACCAAAACTTTAACTGACAGCACTTCAAAATAACACCTATAGTACACTGATCGTCATAAACACTTAATAGCTAGGTTATATAACAAGGTTTCTTTGTGGCAAGTAGTAACATGTCTGTGGATGCTGTTAATGTATTTTCCTTCTCTTCTACTCACCGTTGCGATCTATAGCAAAGGGTGTGTTGGTTGTGGTGATCTGGTAGTTACAGATCTGGCTGTACTGTGGGGAGCAGTCCTGGTCTGTGGCCTCCACCTGCAGGATGCTGTCGTAAATCTTGCCCTCCGTCACCGCGGCATGGTACTGGGGCTCCCGAAACACAGGAGCAAACTCATTCACATCATTGACCTGGATATGCACCACCGCCCTGCATACAGTAAGGGGCAATGGAGGAGAGGAAAGTATAGATTAATGTAGGATAGTGTATCATCTGCAAAAAGTGTAACTATGTTTACAAAAGTTGGTCTTTTTTCGAAGCTGCATCAAAGATGTAAGGACAATTTGCAGTCAATCATCAGTTAGATTGAACTTCACATAGCAATAAGTGTTATATTTTATCGGAAGATGATCATTTTCAGTCACTCTGTACGGTACTGTCTGTAATATCTCAACAGCTATCTGATACATGGGAATAAAATTTTGTACCGATATTCATGATCCCCTGAGGATGGCTTCAAAAGACCTGCCTCACCACCTTAAATATAGCTCCACCATGAGATTGACATTTGTGGTTTTGAGTGAAATGTCTCAGCAGTGGTTTGATGAATTCACATGACATTTTGTGTACAAATTCATGTCCAGATTTGCCCTTTAACACATGCAGCAGTCAACCAGAGATTGTCTGTGTCAGACTCAAAGATCACCTTGTGGAAATTGGTAGAGTGATTCAGGTTCAGACATTTGCGTTCACACATTACAGCGCCTCTGGGTGAAGTGTGTGGAAACGTTCTGTGTTGAAGTGCAGTTGAATGTGTGAAACAAGCTTAAAGTACATGTTAGCAAGCTGATGTTAGCATTTAGCTCACCACAGCACTAACTCTAATCACAACCTCACACGGCAGCTAGTGTGGCTGTTGACTCAGCTTTGTTCATAAATTAATACCAGACATGGGGCAATAGTACCAAGTACAAAAAGTGCTTGATTTTTACTGGTAGAGACTCATGTAAAAGTGCAGTTCACAAACTGTATACTTACTTATCCTGTAAAAACTGTTGAACAATGCACTCTGCTGCTCGGGACAGAGTTTTCCAATGTCAGAAAAAAATAAAAATAAATACCCCAGTGGTATCATCAGGTTTATCTCAACCTGGGCTTGAAATGTAAGGGTTTCCATAAAATTTCAAGCTCTATGGAAATGAAAGCCTGCAAACTGGAGTTTTTCTCATTCTAGGGACCAAAAGTCTGATGCCTCAATTTCAACAATTCATTTTTTTTTTTAATTTGTGATTCCTCCAACTTTATGGAACTTCAATATTAAATCACTAGACTATGCCTTTAAGGACATTTCAAAATATCCAATAAGCATTCACCACTGTCTGCAGATGAATGGAATTCTTAATGCATTAACCCAAAATCACCATTCATGCTGCCACAGTCTTTCTTTGCAACTGTCAGACAGAAAAACAAAATGTAATTAATTTTACTGTTTTTCTGCCACAGTAAAGCAAAAGGGGAAGGAAGAGAGAAAAAGAACAAAGTGATTTTACAAATGGGAAGAAGTTATGTGTGTATTCATACTTCTGTGCTGTTAGTCGTTGCAAAGCTCCACCTCAAATGGCTTGCAGGGCCATGTACTGTATGTGTTTAATGTCCAGATACAGAGGAGCAAGAGGATTAACAGTGTCTGTCCCTGATACTAGACTGTGCCTTGCTCGAAAGTGAAATGGCAAGAAGTAGTAAGGTGTCTAACAACTGCAGCCTCTCAAATAATTGTTTGGATCGTTAAGGGCACAGTTCACTCCAAGTGATGAATTAGTTTGGTAACCAATAGTCACAATGTGCTTTATGTAATACACTATCTGACCTGACCCAATAGATTGCTTCGATTGTGTTGCTATAGCAAGATAATCTTCTGGATCTCTTCCTCTACCATAGCTATGCACACCACACACTGTTCTCTAAGTGCACTAAACTGCACTAATTAATCATCCCATAAGTGATCTATCATCTGCAATTCATGTTCAGTTACACATCATGAAAAAACCCACCATGCATCACTTTAAAAACGTCTTCATCAATACTTTACAGCAGCCAGAAGGCAACAGAAGAAGGCATAATCAATCCTTCGATTCACTGACTGACACCCGGTGATGGATGACGCTGGGCCAGAATTAAGCTTTAGAACTGCAAAGCCAAAGTAATGCTTTGCTACTAAAGACAAAGGGGCAGAGATGAGTATGTGGGGTTTAGGATAAGCTGGTATGGTAATGATGGTGAAATTATGCTATTACAAGAAACCGTGTATATCTCTCCAACATGCGGTCAGCTAGAGATAGAGACTGGACAACAAAGAGAGAGAGAGACAGTGGGGACGCTGAGCCCAGGCAAAATGGATTTCCACACTGCCTTATCTGTCCCTGTCACAAGTACACAAACACAGGCGACTATTTGTTTTTTGAGGCTCTGAACAAAAGCAGATGCACATTTAAATAGTTTGAACAGAAAACAGAAATGCATAAACAGCTGGTGAAAAAATACAAACAGGATGAAGAAATGGGGGACAAGTAGTGGTGGCACTGAACTTTACTTCTGTCACTTTACAGTTATACTCTCTTACATTTCAGATATTTATTGTAATTTTGAATCCACTGCATTTATCTGACAGCCATATTTAGAGGTCACTTGTGTTACAGTGTTTAAAATATAATGGATTATTATAAATTAGTCAACTCAAAAGACAGTAAAAGTAATTAAAATAAGTTCTGCCTGGGAACTTAAAGCCTGGTCCTCCCTCATTCAGTGTGTGAACTATGGGAACTTTCTGAGGTGGAACAAATAACATCTGCACAAAGGCTCGTGAACCCAAATTTATAAAGAGGTGGCGTCCCGTGGTGTCCCCGTTAATGCAGTGTGCTTATTAACTCCACCCTACAGCTTGCATGCACTTTCTATTCTCCTCCTTTCCTTATCATACAGATAAATGCAAACAAATCACATCCATGCACACATCACTTCATCATCCTTTTCTTTCTTTATTATCTTATGTAACCACTAGGATTTTTCTGATGTATCTATAACTGAACAAGTGAGCATTTAGATATGGAGCCCCAACCCCGACAAAATGCAGTAAAAGTAAAAAATATGACTGAATCCATGAACAATATTGTTAGTTAAATAATTAAAATGTAGTGTAAAAGTGTACAGTTTTACACATTTCCTTTAACCTTCAACAGGTTGATAAAATTAATTTAAAAACTTATCTCCACACTAAATAGTCATACTGAATTTAAAGTTTAAAAAAACATGCTTATGTTTATTTAATAAAGAGTTTAACATTCTGAAGCTCAGCTAAACTGCTTTATCAGGACTGTGTGGGTGTAGTTTGGTCAGATGTGATACACAAACAGACACCCCCACATCTGTGACCGCATTTTGATTCAGATGTGCTAACTAAGCCACACCCACTTCGCTACTAAAAAAAAACAAAAACAAAACAGACAAAAACATGTTTGCACAAATTTCCCCTGTGAAATAACTGAAGTTTCTCTAACTTTGGCAGAAAACTGTGCGTTCATGAAGGACCATCATTCACAGTGAGAGGCTGCTTGAGAAAATAGGTTTCAGGGCTTTTCTGAATTGTTCCTCCATCAACAGACACAGGTACAGCATCCACAAATGAACATGTATATGGCAGTGATTAATCATTTAGGATTAGGACTGGTGGGATGTTAATGGTGATGCTAACAGCAGTAGACGATGGTGATAGGAAGAAGAGACAGATGATGGCAGCACCAGTGTGTGCAGTAAATCCCTCAGCCAGCCTTGTTTTGTCATATTAACGACGTTCTCTCATAAACATTATCCCCCTGGTTCGCCACGCTCCCCAGTGGTGAGGGAACAAACATATGTTCTGTTCCTCTGGGGCTTGTATGGAGAGACTGCTGTGTGTGTCTGATTATGTATTCATGCACACAAATGCATGATATATATCTAAATGCAATAATTGTGAATATGTCTCATTGTGAGTGTGTGTTTCTTTGCTGATGGCTCACATCTGGATGAAACAGACGCCTGGCTCTCTAGGGCAAGCGTGTGCGTGTGTGTGTCTGTGCTTGTGTGCGTGTCTTTTCATGTTGCTGGAACATTGCCAAGTTGAGTCTATGGCTGCCATCGCTTCCTGTGATGGGCCACAGCTCATAAGCACAGGGTCCGCAATGAGTCAGGGAGACACAGAAAGACAGCAGGGGGTTTAGTGACCCCCACGGGTGCAAGGATGATCACAACACCACTGAACAAAGTGGATAAAAACTAGAGCCATGGGGGTGGATATCTGGGAACAAGGTTAAACAAACAACATCACCACAGAGAATTAGGAAAATTAATCTAAGAAACACACATAGAAAATTAATCTGTGAGAACCCTCCACATTTAAATGCAACTAATCTGCCAGAGGCTGTCAGTGGTGCAAGGAGTGGTATAGCATCACTGTGGTATGAGTAGTAGCCTCTATCCAACACCAGTGTGCCACATTTTACTTTCCATTCATCAGATGGTGTCTTATTATCTCAGACCGATAACAGCTCAAAGACTGGCTTCAGAATGCTGTCGTATGTGGTAAACAACAAAAAGCAGTTTCTATACTTATACAGTAAAAAGTGAAAAAAAAAAAAAAATAGCATCAAAAAGCTCCCTAGGTGTTTCAGCAGTGGGCGGAACATTAACACCCTTTAATGACCAATATACTGAACATGACATTAAGGAACGATAACATGAAACTGTAGGACTGGCATCAAGCTGTGTGCTTCCCTAAGCTGAAAAGAGTCATTATGTAAAACAATCTAACAGATTCTGAAAATATATGTGCAGTAGATCACAGTAGTTTTCCTGTAAATATGGGACGTACATTCAAACCTCTTTCATATGAGACAGCAGTCACAGGTTAAATTCTGGTTATCATTGTTCGCAGAGACTCCAGTTTGCACTTATAGATGCATATACTTCACTTCTAATCTATAGAATTGCACATAATTTTAACATTGAGGATTGTGGTTTTTTTTTCTACCCATCACCTAGGCCAGGGGTGGGCAAACCGTTCCACAAAGGGCTGGTGTGGCTGCAGGTTTTTGTTCCAACCAATGAAGAGCACACAGTTTGACCAATCAACTGTCTGAAGACTGAGATCAGTTGATTAAATGAGTCAAGTCTGGTGTGCTGCTGCTTGGTTGGAACAAAAACCTGCAGCCACACGGCCCTTTGTGGAACAGTTTGGACACCCCTGACCTAGGCAGTATGTTTGGAAAGAGAAGAGTTTTTATGTGAGGAATGATTGCAGCAAATAAAACTGCTTCAGCCCACATTTGAGCATGTGAGTATTGTGTTAAGAAACATTTATGTTTAAGTATTATGTATTTTCCTTTAGTTCATGGAAATCGTGTCAGAGTGAGTGTTCCGTACTCTTCTTGGTTTTGGAAACAGCGACAGCGTGAGCGCTCTTTCCGTTAATATTCTAACTCAGCGCTTTACTTCAGTCAACAAGTTTTGTCAGTAACGTAGAGACGTGCTCAGAAAGTTGGACAGTGTGGTCGCACACGCTTCGGCCTGGGAACGCTACAGTCTGTAAGTGTTGTGTGTGTGTGTGTAGTTTTCCAAGTGGCAGGTTTATTGTGTTGTGTTGTAAGCATTTTATGTTAGCAGCTACCATACGAACGAGCTAACGCGTATTATTTAAGCGTTTGTTTGCTAGCCCCATTATATTTTGTACTGTTGTTTAAATTATTGTGCAGATACTGATTTGTGTTGTTTTTTCTGTTGTATTTCAGTTTTGCGTGAATGAGAGTGTGTGTTTGTGACTTAAATAAAAGCAAGAAAAGTCACGCCTCGCATTCTTTATTGAAGTACAGACGTTATCTGGCTGTCTGGCCTGGTAAGGGTACGCATGGTGTGGGCAGCACAGACTCATTGCTGCACTTTGGTAAAGTTACTCAATTTTTAGTGCCTGTTAGTGTTTTGTCATCTCCAGGTCATCACTTATTAGTGCTTCTGTCATGATACAACATACAACCAAGATGGTGGAATTTATCAGCTTTGTGCAATTTGCAACTTAATATTTTGGGGTGGATAATGATGCATGTTGTTTTACTTCCATTCGAGCCTGACATGTCGTGTTAGGCCAGGGAGGAACCCATTAAATTGCAGGTGCAGATCTAGTTAAAGGTGTGGATCCAGGAACTTTTTATCATTGCAAGAATGAGCATTTCTCAGTGTTTTCATCAGTTTCTCAGGAACTAATGTTTGGACCTTGATGTAAAATAATCAGACATATTTTATCATTTATGTTACCAGGCTATTTTTCATTTTTCCTTTTATTTTTCTATTATAGGAGCTAGACGGACACGTGTAGGATGGTTTGGCCTTGGAGGAGGTATGTGCTCTACTGACTGCACTTCTAGTGTATTCTGCTATGAATATGTCTCTTTCTCTCTCTGCAGACTTTGTGGTTTTATAACTCTGTCACACATTTTTCCTGAGTCATAATTACTGCAGCAGCTAGAGGTTTCTGTCACTTGAATGTAAACACAGCTATGATGTTTTGAAATCATTAAAGTAATTTCCATCCCTCATATCTGTGGTAAGTGAAGGTTACATTGTGCATCTCACGTCTCAACCAGCTGGGTGGGGTCCAACATCACAAACCATGTCGGGGAAGTATCAATTGTTTTTTCTTCATCGTTAATCAAACTATAATATTATCTTTGCATTAAAACATATTTAATAAAGGTAATAAATGTCCCCAGAACTGCTTCTAACATTGGGGTTATTCTCATGTTGTTAGATTCGTGTGCTGTGTTTAATACAATTGAGCACAGTATTTTTAATCAACAGACTTGAGAAATAGGTGAGTCTCTCTATTGCAGTGCTTTACTCTCCTTTTTTCTTTATACATACTCCCTCTGGGAAACATTATTAACCAGCAGAATATCAAATATCATATTACCTGTCTTGCTGATATCCATATTTGGACAAGTATTTTTTCTTTTTTTTTATTCTATTTGTAGGATCAAAAGTCTAAAGACAGATATGGCAGTTAGTGATAGACTGTCTGTCCAAACAGATTAAGACACACAGATTTTAAACTCTTACCTAAATTTTATTGGCCATTTTAACAGTGTCACATTTTAACAATGTATCTCAGGAACATCGCTAAAATGGGACTGATACATGTTTTATTGCAAGTTGCTTGAATAACGGCAGCTGTCACCTTCATATAACACTTTTTACACTGTTTAATAAACAACAAGAAATATGACAAAATGTTGTTTATATAATAAAAATCTAAGGAGATGTTCAGAATCTCTTTTCAAGGATGTAAATATCTCATGAGAAGATGAAGTGCATGGCAAGCCGTGGATGTATTTAAGTGCCAGGTGTGATTTCAGCCCAGCTTAATCATATGCAGACACAATCAGATACCAGCTGCATGTTAAAGCCAGGTGATGCATGTTAATGCCAGGTTAGTATTGTTCCCAGCTTATTACAAATTCATCTGCACTCATTATTTATCAACACTCAGCTACACACAGCCACTAAAACGGAGTCATTATTGAATGTCTCTCATGCGCGCGTACACACACACACACACACACAGCACAGCACAAAGGCAAAGGATTGAATTAATCTTTGTCAAGAATTAGCCAAGAGGTTGAATCATCAATTTCCTTGTGTAAGACTAGAATGGAAATACACAACCCTAACTACACCAGTGGGATCAAATGCACAACAAAACACAGGATGGTAAACTCATCAATATGCAAGGAAATCCCACTTCCACATCGGGTAGTGCCCTGAGGCGCTTGCACAGAACTCCATGGGAGCTTGCGTAATTTCAATACAAGGTGATTATAATGTACGGTAATCCAGTTCAATGTTTAGCTTCATGCCCACATCCTGCTGCTAAGGACTTAGAGCTGTAATCTCCGATGCACTTTACCACGTGGTAGAAAGGATTGTTTCATATTTGACATAACTTTAAGAGCATTTCTTCACAATTAAAGGATTGAATATCCATTTCCTCGACTCTGCTGACAAACATCCAAGTGTCTGCTGACGTGCGGAGACAGCTGATGGTGGTTTGAATGTGGGATGGGAAGTTGTGTCACTTTCTTTTGTCTGGTAACTGAAGCAGACAAGCACAGATGGTGATTTCCTGGTGGTGTGTATTCATAATTGAAACACAGAGAGTATACTCTCCCATTACATTATGTTAGCTGAAGATAAACAACACATTCCTACACTAGATGTGTGTTTTTGTTTTTTTTTTCCTCTCGCCAGGCATAATAATCACATCAACTAACAGGTTTTGACAGAATGAGGTTTCACTCATATTAGCATCAAGTATGACAAGCCAGAAGTTAAGATTCTCGGTACAATCAAGCACCGGCACATTGACAGGGCTGTGTGGAGTCCCCTGGTCTTCTCACTGCAGAAATTTATCCTGACAGCTTAAGCTAACAAGGCACAGCGTTTGGCCCACTTCTTCACTCTTTTAAAAAAAAAGTCACTTTTCTTTTTTTGTTAATGTTGAGTATGTTTTTAGGTGGTTGTCTATGTGTGTGAGTGTGTTTGTGTGCATGTGGTTATGAGATGCAAAATCTATCCCAAGCTATGGTATTTGTCTTATTTATATGTAAATTTAGATTTATCAGTGTGAATTTGAGCATTTGGGATTTGTGAGTGTGCATGTATGTGTGTACGTGTGTGTGTGTGCGCGCTTGTGCATGACTGTCCTTCAGCTTGCTGTTCGGTGAGATAATTAGCCTCTCCAAACTGCTGCGAGGTTAGGACACACGGGCCTCTAAGATTCACTAATGATGACTTTAATAACTACCGCACTGCCGAGCACTGAGGGTGTGTGTGTGTGTGTGAGAATGTGTGTCAACACAGACATGAGAAAACATCTGTGTGTCTACATTACATCTATGTTTTCTCACAGCCCTGGGGAACACACTCCCCCCCACCCCCGAATGGCATCCAGACACATAACCCGCGGGTTAGTGTGTCCAATTCATGTCCCAGTTAGGTGCAGGGCCCGGGAAGGATTATGAATATGACATGCTTTGTAAGGAAGTGAGATGTCCCTTATGCCTAATTACTCCATAGCAGCTGTAGAAACTTGCACAGAGAAAGGTGTGTGGGGAACGGTGAGCAACAGACAGTACAGAGAAACTTTTAGTCTTCAGATGCTAATTAGTGAGATAATATTTTTGGTTTTTTTCCACTGCATCCATCCCAAAGGTTCACTTGTCACATGTCAAGCTACACTAGTGAATTTAAAGACTTGTATTCACATTTGGAGATGGAAAATGTTAAGATCTGTTTGGTAAAGATGTTACCATGAAACAGTGGTTTCTAACTTTTTTGTTTGTTTTTTTTACTTATATATACTTTTTTTTTTTTTAATACTCCTTATAAAAAGCAGTTCATACTTGTGGCCCCTTGATGGCCCCGCACAGGCTGTTTCCTCTGAATAGCATTCAGACATATAATGAGTATTTCACAAGAGAAGTAAAGATCAGAGATAAATCAGAAAAATAACCATAATTTTATGTGATTTTTGGCAGATTTTTGTTTTTGATTTATTGTTTTTTCTTAAATCTAATCCAGGTAATGATCCTGTGATCCCTTAGGCTGAACTCGTAGCCCCCTCTCGTATTCTCATCAACAAGTTACAAGTGTTTGTTTCAAATAATAATTAAACAATGAGCAGAAATCTGATTAAAAAGTATAAATGCTTCAAAAATTCAGCTGAAATCTGACTTTTAAAATGCAACAAAGAGCAAGAGTACTTGACACCAGTTTAAAGCTTTTGCTAACATCTAGGCTGAATCACTACATCAATAGGAGTAAAATGAACATTTATGGCTCTTTACAGAAAAGGCTGAGAACTCTACACAGCTCAGTGCAAATTGTTCATTCGACAGATGTCAACCCTACTGTATTTTAAATTAATTTGTGTTTCATGTAAAGCTGACCCGAGCAGAAACACTCTCAAAGAGTTTAAGGTGAATTCAATCGAGCTTTGCATTTTGCTGACAAGTGACTAAAGCTTCCACAGGCAGCCAACTTAAATAACTCAGAGGGCAGCGTGAAGCCGTGTGATTCAGAACTGTCAGATCTGTACGCTGTTATATTGGTGCTCTGACTCAGAAAAAGACAGTCATTAATGTCAGTGTTTATAAACCCTACTACTGCTGAGGCTTCTTTCAAAGTCACCCAGAGCAGAGGAATATAACATTTTTACTGGCTTTGCAGGATGATGCATATACTCAAAGTTCGGCATGGCATTTAGAAGTGGAAACAACGTCTCATTTGGGAGCAAAAAAGACAGAAAGAAAAAAAAAAAGACATTTCGGTTACACAAAGAGACAGATTTGTACAGCCAGGGCAGAGAGAGCAGCCATTTGTGAGTCTATAACAGAGACAGAAGGAAGGACTGACAGGAAGAAGGACAGAGTCGCACAGCAGGAGAAAGCTGAGCTGTTGCCAGCCCTGAAAAAAAAAAGAAAAAGAAAAACTAACTACGGGAGTGAGAAGTAGGCCAGCAGCCAGTGGTAAGCAGAGCAGGGAAGAACAGAGGATAGAGAAAGAAGTTTAAACTCATGTCACTCCTGATCCTCTCCCCTGTCCTCTTTAGCTGCTAATTTTCTTGACTGCCTTCCTTCTCTGCAGTTGATGTGCCATGTGTAATTTGAGCACAGCCTTAGGCAACGATTCTTCCTCTTCCCTGTTAGCTTCTTTCTAAATCGGAGCGAGTAAGCAAGCGGTGGGGCGAAAGGCCAGCCTCATCCTTTGAGAGTTGCCAGCGAAAGGACACGCCATTTAAAGTGTCGCCAAATTCAGTTCCCCTCCAGCGTCGTCCTGTCTGTACCAACCAAACAGGGTCTGCGTCACAGCGGCCAGTGAGTTATGTTTATAGAAAGTAATAGTGTGACATAACACAACGCCTGGGTGCTTAAAAGGGATTTAAAACATGACCAACAGCACAGAAAGGAGGCCAGAGAAGTGGCCAGGGGTGACCAATCAGATTCCAGCGTAGGCCTGTACCACAACTTGGCTGCCTTAGTAGAGTCAGAAGGTGATGGGTACCGAACTTGTTAGTATCAGAGCCTGTGTGTGAAATGATTTTTAGCATTTCTTATTGGACAGTTAATCAAACAATCACAGAGAGACACAAAACACCTGCAAAGAGACATAAAATGACAACAAAGAGGCACAAAGGGACCTTTTACAGGTGTGTATCCAAGGGCTCGTTGTCTTATAATCTGTCCAGGACTGTAGGCTGTGAGTGACAAATAGCAGGTTCTGTATTTATTTATATTATTTATCATTATATTTATATAATGATTTTTAACATACAGTTTATTATTGTCAAGAACCAGTGTTTTAAAATTTTTCACAAATTTTCTCTCTCTCTCTCTCTCTCTCTCTCTCTCTCTCTCTCTTTCTCTCATCCTCTCTCTCTCACACACACACACACACACATACTTGTAAGACATTAAACAACATACAGCAGTAAATACCAGTTACACACTACTGATTTTAAATTTTCACCGATGCTTGAAAACCCCTACTGCTATAATTCCAGGTTTGGTGTGTGTACAGTATGGGTCTGTCTGTCTCTGTGTGTGTGTGTGTGTGAGCATCTATGAGCCAGACAAGATGATAGATTTCTGTGCTTGGCTCCATTGTAGGCTGAGGTGAGGAGGTTGAGAGGTAACACACTGAGGGGAGATGTGCGGCATAAAGCGGACAAAGGTAGTTGTGTGAAAGGCTGCATGGAGAGCAGTTTCAGACAGAAGCTGCTTTCAGGACAGCCAACAAATGTGACAAATTGTTTTTATCAGTTGACCTCCTTAAAGTAGTCTAGTGGTGTTGGTGTTGGTGGAGGTGGAGGTGGGTGTTGTGCTGTATGTATCTGTGCTGGCATGGACGGCTCTCAGAGAAATCTGGGATCAAGCCGTAGCCAAGTGGAGAAAGAGCTGGAGACGTAATGTGAATGGTAATTGACTAAGGTCGAGGCATCTGGCTTTCTGGTTTTCAAGTGCTTTGTGTAAAAGTAAGTCTTTGAAAGGCATCTTTGCCTCGTCTGAAATCCAGAGACAGAGAAGAGCAGTTGATAGAAAATGTCTGTGTGTGCTTCACTGTTCACCTTGTGCTCAAAGGTTTAAACTTAACAAGCAGCATTTTATCTACACACTGTTTTCACCCTGCAGTTTGCCTCTCAGACTGCACACTCATACTTTCTGAAACATAGCTGATGATGTGATTGGACCTTTGTCTAAATGTCTAAATGAATGATGAATTATACAATGAGTACTTGTAGTTTTACATAATTTAGTCCAAGCATTTTTCTATGAATTATGAATAATCTTGCTTATTTAAGTATCTCTTCTCTTAGAGCACAAGCAAAGACAGGTCTACACTGAATTTCACACTCATTCTAAAGCATAAAGTCAGACTTATAAATCCCACTCATTGTTTTCAGATAGTGAATTATTCATGTACATATTGTACATGAACGAGTGAATTCTGTCAGGCTTCAGAAGGCTTTTTTGTTTGAGCCCCGGTGTCCATTTTACTCACTTGTGCGACTTCTTGCCCTCCGTACCCCCGGGACCTGAACCGCAGTCGTGAGCCTGGATGATGAAGGTGTATTCCTTCTGTAACTCACAGTCCACCAGGCCGCGGGCCCTCAGCTGGCCCTCGCCAGACGTCCCGTTCAGCACCACTGCTTTGAATGGAGCCTCCAGCCCGTGGATGTTGAACGCACAGATCTCCCCTAGAGACCAGGAGGGAAGAGAGGGACGGAGGGAAGAGAGGAGGAGGAGGAGGAGGAGGAGGAGGGGGATGAGGTCGGTGTTAATCACAGTCAGTCAGGTGAAATCCAGGTGGAGAATGTATGATGTAAGTGTGTGTGTGTGTGTGTGTGCGTGTAAATTTGGTTGAGTCTATGTTACATTTAAGTTTTATAACAGAATACAGTGAAGAATTACCACAGTCCAACTGTTTACCTGGTGTGTTAGAACCACAAAACTTGTTTGCACTAAAAAAATCTTAAACAAAATCTCTTTAAATTCATGTGTGGCATCTGGGTTCTTTTGTTATGCAGAAGAGCAAGTACAAAGTTTATATGTTTAATGCCTTCCTCAGAGTGCAGGCCACAGTCTGACCTCGTTCAAACGGGAACAAAGCTGGAATAATTAATACTGGTAGCCGTAACATACACCTATAGGACAGTAACATTATCTCTGAGCTTCCATTGTTTCTGCGTTAAGTAACACAGAGGATATAATTAAAAGAAAAAATTGAAGTGAATACAGAATGTGGAGAAACGCCTACAGAACAAGCAGCTTCTCCCACTCTAATACCACAATTACTTTAAATGCAGGTTTCTTATTTCATTAGTTGTATATATCCTTATCTTCTTCTTCTATAATTATAAATTGAAATCTTTCTTTCTTTCTTGGATTTTCTCCAATATCTCTAAGTCGTTGTAATGCCACATGATTTTCTTGTAATCTACTCCGTGTATTTGGTTTATTCCATTCTGTGCACCTGACACTTCGAATCAGTATAAAAGAGGCTGGACGCTGAAGCCTGTGCACTGAAGAAGACATCAGCCAAAATGTTCAGTCTCTTCTGCATCACAAAATGTGACGACAAACTTCAAAAGAACCTTTTTAACCCTGAGTGCAAAGTATTTTACCTAAACTTTTTAAGACCCTCTTAGTTCCTAGTGCCCCCCTCCCCAGTTCAGTTACCGTGGGTAATTCCCACTTTAGAGTTACTTATATAATGTGGAAAACAAAAACCCAGACACTCCAGTGTTAGCAGAAACTAACACTGGAGTTTTCTAAACAGATCAAGCTCATGTTCCTACCAGTGCACCCTCTTACTTTCTGTGTCATGAAAAACACCAAGGACATTCCTGCTTTTCAACATGCAGACATTCTCTGTAGCTCACCACCAATGAGTTACATGAGACTTAAATGAAACTACGGCAGCCCAAAGTCACCCTCACGGAGAGATACAGAGGAGGGAAATCCATTTAAATCCGGAGCGAGCAGCTGACAAGAGCAAAACAAAAGAGCCAAGAGGCGTGTGACATTTATTAGCAGGCCGTGTAAAGAAGTGGTCCGTTTGTGGAGTTGGCGTGAGAAGTTATTTATTTATTTATTTATTTATTTCCTTGGAGAGCTGTCTTCCCCTCACGCTTCCACTAGTGGGATTTGAGGAAATCACTTAACGCGTCGGGCTCACACTCTGACCTGTGACGGCTAATTGCACTGATATCACTTAAACTAACAGCAAAGACTAAATTGGATTCCCAAGCAGCTTTGTGTGTGCATTGCTCCTGGCAAGTTCTGATAAGAGCAACTTTATTTTCCACTGCCTTCCCCTTTCTCTCCCCTTTCATCCTGTTTCTGTCATAATCCCCTACACCCCCCCCCCCCCCCCCCCCCCCCCACACACACACACACCCCACCTTCCCCTCCCCGCTGGGGCAGAGGCTCCGAAATGACAACGTGCCCAGAGAGGAGCTATAGGCAAAATGATAAAGGAAAAAGTAGGAGGAGGGAAAGGGAGAGCAGAAAATGAGAGAATAGTGGGGGGGGGGGGGGGTGACACTGTCAACATGCTGTGAAGACTTCTCCCTCTGTATTGCCTGAACAATGACTTATCAGAGTTAAATGGGCCCCCCATAATATGGAGAAGCATGACTTGCCGGGCAGAGCAAAATCATAAAATGGCAATGAGCAAACGGTGTGCGACAGGGAGTGACAGAAGATGCAACAGTCTCTATGTGCAGCTTCTCTCAATAGTGCACCACCGTACAAAACAGGCAAATGGAAAATCCATCACCGCTGGAGCGAGAAATAAATCCAATATACACAGGCAAGTGCAGAAGCTTCCCATCAGGCTGAATATGCTGAGGATATGCTGATGGCGAAAGCCCACCGCTGAGGCCCGACATGCTCCTCGTGATTTAATTGTAGCTGATGGGGGAGCGGGGTCAAGGTGACTGCAGGAGGAGGTCCTCCTTCTTTTAAGGCTCAAATGAACACTCCGACAGCTCGGGGGGGTCGTACCTGCTGCTTCCCCCCCATCTCCCCCCCACCCCTTTCACATCCAGCTATCACTTCACTACAGACCTGATAAGTGTTCTGCCACCCGCAGAGAGGCAAAGATGGCTGGCAGAGGAGGGAGGGACGAGGGTGGAAGAGAAGGGTCCCGGCGGCGGTGGAGGAACAGATGTTGGGCGGCTGGCACTTGGCAGAGGCAGAGAGCTCACAAACGCTAATTACAGCGCTAAACTGTTAGCTAAATATGTGTCTCTGTTAGGCATTTAAGAGGTAGATTTATGGTCAGAAGGAACTCTGTCTTCTTGAAGGGGGCATTTAAAACTAATGGATGCAAACTAATGGGTATGGATGCTGCAGTGCTCTTCCTTTATTAGTTTATTTGCTTGGTTATCATCACTGTTTGGCTATTTGGGATAATGAATGGTTTTTATGATCTTCAGTACGCCGTGTGGGATGTCAGAAATGTTTTTATCACACTTGCACACACAGATACACACACAGCTGCACAGTAAAACTTTGATACTAACTTCCTTGACTTTTTAGACACCTGCTATTTGTCTCACTCTTTCCTCTCACCTTATTCTCTGCCGCTGTGATTACTAACTTTCCCTTTGGGCACCATTACGTTTTCATTTAATCAAGTCTAAATTAATGATTGTCTATTAGTCAGTGGAAATGTGCACTCAGGACCTAAGCTGCTGTCCTGTTGGTGTCAGAAGTCCTGCGGCGTGCAACACCTCGAGGGAATCTGGCACCTGTCCACACTACACTATCTTTGAGGACACAGAGCTCATTATCAGTGAAGGCAGAGCTGTGTTACTGGCAACAGTGGCTTGTGTTTGCAGAGCTGGAGGAGTGTGACAAAGTATTGGGGGGCCACAGCGCCTCGGGGGCCTTAAGTTATTATCAAAGCTGACAGAGCATCGCTGATGAGCTGCCTGCATCCGAATACACACATGCAGGATGCTTTGGCTGAAAAGGCGCTCTCGCACATAAGTACATAGATATGCATGGCAGCTGTTTACTGAGTGAGAAGTTACAGTGGAAATATCTGGTGGGAGGCAGTCACACCGCTGAGAGGAAGAGGAGGACGAGAAAGATATGAAGGAAGATGAAAGGAGGAGCTTAGCAGGATGGGAACATGGCCACTGCCTTAGGGCAGCTCCGATCTCCCTACTGGAGAGTGACCAAAGCACAGGCATGAATACACTCACACGCATTCACTCAAACTGTGCCAGTTCGGCAGCTCTAATCAGAGCTGACATGCTTTTCATCCTCCTACTGTTGGAACACACACCGGATAGACAGCAAGTAAATCAGATTACTGGATATCACACTGTTACTGAACACATTCTGGACCAGGCAGCAGTTTGCTGGCACCAAAGCATTTGCACTCACATTATCTTAATATTTTCACTTGCCATTATTAGTAAATCAAACCTGTTTGAACAAGAGTTGCTGTCTGGTATGCAGTTTACACAGTTGTCATGATTTCAGCTGCTTTTCCAATTTGGATTTGGCATCAAATTATCTCTTGTATTAGTCACCCACATAACCCGCTAATTCTCCTTCTCGTTTTAGTCACAAAAACACAATTGCACATCCAGAGGCACTCTGGGATACATGGATACACACTCACTCGCTCACACACACACACACCAACCCTCTCAGCTGCAGTGCAGAGATAGACCGTCAGCCTCATAACTCTGCAGAGGGCCGAAATTGAAAATGCTGTAATTATGCTCTTCATGAAATTAGCTAGCCGAGGAAAAAACACAATTGAGAAGCTGTTCATTTTGGAGATAAGGATTAATACTAATCAAGCTTGCATGTTCTGACTGGAGCGCGACTGGAGTGGTGTTTGTGTTCTCTTTGTGTGTGTGTGTGTGTGTGTGTGTGTGCGTGCGTGTGCGTGTGTGTGTGTGTCGGATGGAGGATTTTTAATTAAAGACACACTTTCTCAACAGGGGTTAGGTGTTTGTGGGTATGACTTGTGGAGGGGATGTGAGATGATTTACTCGACCTCGCAGTTGCCGCCTCCCCACCACCTCCCATCCATCGTCTCCTCTCTGTTAATTACATTAAAGGCTCCTCTCACAGAGTTAATGACATCCAACTGTCTTGTAACAAAGTGTACACCCACCCCCTGTGTGTGGATGTGTGTCTGTGTGTGTGAGAGAGAGAGAGACAGAGAGAGAGAGACAGAGGTGTCAGACTGAAGGGTGGAGGACTAAACCTGTCAATCAAAGTCTCATGTCAAGGCAGAAACTCATGGGTTCAGGCATACTGCTGGAAATTCTGGGGCCCCTGAAACAGCACATGAGGGGCCCTGATTCATTTATGGTTTGATATTAATCAAAAATTTACAACAGAAAACAAACTATAAACCACAACAAACACAATACAAAGTGTTATGCATAAAATTAAAACCTCACTGGAAACAAATACTAAAAGTTATAACATTATTTTCAATGTGGTCCTGACCTGCCCTAAATCATGACAACGGCAAAGACGGCCATGTTTAAGCTGAGATAACCTTGGTTTTGGTTTTAGGGAGTACTACCCAGAGGCTACTATGTATGTATAGACCTTTACTTACTTACTTTTCATCGAGAAGTGAGGACTATGTGAGTAACAACGAGCGCCATCACAAAGTGAGATAAATTAGAGTAAGTCTGATGCAAACACCAATGGAAGCAGCTTTTAGGGCTAATCACCATGCCCATGCTTCTTAATCTCCTCTCTCCAGGCATTTCAGTGGACAGCAGCGTTCCGGGTCCTGAAAGCATCAATGCTAATTTGTCTCAGAAGCTTGAAAAGCCTGTTAGCCCTGCCAACCTGTCTATAGTGTAAACAACAATAAAATCAGAAAAGGACCTGCACTATCAGTGTTAGCGCTTCTGTGAAATTAGCCATTTCATTTTTATGTTGACAGCATGTTGTGCTGTTGTATTTTGTCATTATTTTCTATTAAACATTGAAGTTTAGAAACAAGTGTTTTGGCACCTCTGGTCGAGTGTCGCTGTCCATGGTACTGAAAGGGGGATTTAATTCTGACATGTTAAATTGGCAGCTACCCTTTTGTTGTGATGTTTATGATCACATCTCCCATGTGTCTGCATGAGGAAAGGACAAGGCAAGATGGAAATATTGTGCTTGCTACTTGATGAATTAAAGTATAAAAAAATGGATTAAAAAAACACTTTAAGTTCCAAAACAGTTTTTAATAAAGTTCATAATCATTCTATAAATGTTACTTTAACAGCTGCACAAAACAGTCTAACAAGCTGTATAGTCTACAGAGGTCCAGTGTGGCTCGTGATTTCTTTTTATGAATAAAGCATATCAAAAACACACTGCCACCCTCCCAGTCCCCTATTTTTTTTTTTTTTTCACAAATTGCACCCTGCTGCCAACTGTGTGCGATGCCATACACCCACCTCCCCCTATATGTCAATAAAGTTAATCACGAACTCCCAGCAGGCAAAGTGTCAATTACTTCAGCCTAGAAACGGAAATGGAGCCAAAGCACTGCTGTGCAAGTGTCAAACTGGCATCAAATGCAGCACCAGTTAAAACACTACAGTAAACACAAACACTTCAGTTTAATAAGTTGGCTACTTGATGGTTACATCTACTCAAAACAATTGACATGAAGCTTTCAACCTGTGGCAGCCAAGAATAATCAAATTTCACAGCCGTGACATAAAACTGACATCATGTATTCTTCCAAAATGATTGACTTTCCCTATTTCCTCCATCAAGTGCGAACTGTACCCATAAAGTGTTCATTGTAGGGAAATTACATAATGTGATATAAAGGGTGTTGGGATTTAATCATGATTACAACTTTACTGCCTTCTTCTTAAAGCCTTCTTTGCAGAGTCTTCACAACCCTCTGTAAGATATCTCTATGTAATTTATAATACTGTAAGGCCACATTGTTGTTGTCTGTCCACTGTGCACAATGACTGGATTTAGGCCGTTTACAGCGAGTCTAAGCCCAGATTAATTATTATTATTATTATTTTTTTTTTTTTGCGTATTGATGCTGGATTACATTTAGATTATGTACAATTATAGCTCCAGTCTGATACTGATAACTCGCTTAACCCTTGCCGCGCCCCCCAAAAAATACAAGCATGCTCAAACAACTCTTTCTTCTGTGTCTCATTCAGAAGTAAACTGAAAATGTGATAATTTATGTTTTGACTTCCAAATAAGGATGGGCAAAGAAAGAACCCAAGAGGGAGATAAAATGCTGCTAAACATTAACAAAACGCAGCCAAGGCAATCACATTAAACAGAGAGAGAAATCAATAGTTTCTATTTTCTAATTCTGTTCATGGAAATAGCCTCAGGAGAGAGCATGTGTCCTTGTCTGAGCAAGGCCAGTTAGAGTTCAATGTGTTCAAATATCCGTATCAGAGTTTATGACCCCCATTAATGCCCCTGAGGACGTTCTCTGCACAGCTGAGCAACATGATGAAACAAAGACCATCGCCTCACTGACACTCTCTTTGACCATGGATAAGGTTTATTAGATCTAAGGTCAAAAAAGCAGAACAAATCGTAACAGTAACCACAACCACAACAGAATATACAGAGTAAGTGTAAATTTGATTGAGAGCCAGGCTCTCTCAGCAGGAGAAATACAACCTTGTCCTTATTCCTTTATTTAATGGAATATAAGAAAAGCTTTTGCTTCAGCAATTTCAGTAGGTCTAGTTAACTTATTTTGCTTTTGCCCAAAATCACATGCAGTGTTTAGGCTGCATAAATGTCATCACTACATTATATAATCTGGTAAAGCTCGTACATGGATTACATGAGAAACCAGATGTTGGTCAATTATCAAACTGAACAGATTGTGGTATGGAAGTAATTTACATCTTTCACCTTTGGGTCTAGACTAGAAAAGACCTGACAACTCTGAGAAAAAAACACAGTGGTGAGAAGTATGTGCTCTAAGAGTTTGTCCACACTAAGCTGGTAAATTTACATCTTTTTCTCTGGATCTCAGCCCTCTGTCCAGACCAAAACAGCATTTTTCTTGCCTAAAAACTTAGATTTTTCAAAATGGTCTCCGGAGTGGATGCATATTAAAACACAGGCTTGGTGTTTTAGAATGTGGAGGCTTTATGAGCTACGAATAAATCACCATATCATAACAGTTTTGTTGTCTGACAACAGAAACAGACATATACTGTATGTAAATGAGAACAGCTAAACTGTGAATTCAGCTGTAGTAAAACACAGTATAGTGTAGGGTCCCCAGAGAAGAGGTGGTTAGAGGTAAGAGGTTTATCTCAACTAATATCTGTCACCTCTAACTTTGTCTGTGATCGCTCAGTTTAAATGTTGATGTGTCAATAACCTGTATTCATGTATTTATATTTAGTCATTTCTGTTAAAGAGTTTGGTCAGTTGACCTCTCTGTCTCTCTCCTTACCAGATGTTGGCTGTGATAGTTTTGCTGCCAGCTGAAAAGAGGACAAAGAGACTTAACTGTTTTTCTATGGTTAGTGTGTTTTACTGTTGGCCGAGGTCTCTATATAAACTGAAAACTGTGTTTTAGGCAGCTTAGTGTTGACATAGAATTGGACTACTGTCACTGTTATAATCAATTACTCTTGAAATCACATTTTTTATCTACTATAAGATATAACCTTCTACTGAAAAAGTGGCTGAATCTTTTCTTCGTACATTGTCGCACAAATAGCTGCACTCATAAACATTCAGTGTAGGTGACTCTGTGTCATTTGTTTCTGCTGAGGCTGGCTGATCCATGGAAGTTCAGCTTTGTATCATGTACAAAAGTCATGTTTGAACCTTTCTCAAGAACTGCTCGTCCCAAAAAACGTCACAGCTGACACTGTGCTTCCTTGGGTCCTCTGCAATAAATCCCCAAAGTTTGAAGTCAATTGGATGAGTAGTCAAGAAAATCAAAATACACACAGACAGAGATTACTCCATTTATAGTTAGATGGCAATAAATCCATTAATTTAAAACAGGATCGCTAATATAAAAGCTCTATCTAATATTCTGGCCATTCTTACCACAAGGCATCACCTACTGCCCTACACAGAGCCCAGTGGAAAATGAAAAAGTCCCAGTTCCAGATCTCTGTGATGAAATAATTATCCCTTCTCTTCATTATATAGTCCCACAATACCCAAATATGGGCTGAAATCCTGCCACTAAGCTATCGATCGTCTCATCACACGCCGGCGGCTCCAGGAGCCGGGGCCAGCTGTTCACCATCATCACCACTGAGTGTTACAGGCTCGGCTCCAACCACACAATGGATATGGCTCCACTCAGCCTGCCTTAGTCTGCTCATGATTCAACAAAACCTGGGCCAAGTCCAGCATCGAGAAATAAGGCTTTGTCCAGCTCAATCAGGGCTAAAATCAAACAAGAACCAAAAGGCTGAGACACAGATGGATGTTGGAGTTATGTTTTGATTTTTGTAAATGCTTCAGAAAATGGGTTTAGCAGAAAATCAGTTACAGTACTTACAGGGGGTCATTACAGAACCCTAGACACATCATGTCCCAGCTGACCACAACACAAAATGTATGCTAATCTTGTTTATGCTCTATTAAGGGATTAGAGAAGGAAACAAGATCAAAAGGTCGATGTGGCTTCAACATAGTCCCCCATATCTCTGGAGTATTTTATATGTAAATTGCTATCAGTTACATCACCCTGCTCATGCAGCCACGGTGACTATGAGGCAGGAACCTATCCTTTCTAGTGGAGTCTGCGGTAATGAGTGCATTAGGCTGATGGCGCAGTGAGAGTGCAGGATGGATGAGCTCTCTGTGGAGCGGCTGCTGCAGACTGTGAAAGATGACAGCCTCAGTTGACACTTCTACTACCGCTCCTGGCAGTGTTTACCTTCGGGGGGGAAGACAGGAGGAGAAAATAGGGGAAGGAGGAAAGGAAAGAGGGGAGGTTGAGGAGGGAGTGAATACAGTGATGCTAGGCTTGTACAGTGTGTCTGAAAATAGCCGCAGAGGAAAAGATTGTTCCTTTGTCTGTGGGACGTCCCTGGAGAGGACTCACGAAATATTATTTTGTACTCATTCCTCAGAGATGTAGTCATGGCTGTCAGATGAAACAAGAAGACAGATGCAACAGATAAGATATCATCATGGCAGCTACAGTAGAGAGATGATTTCTTTCTGTTGAGGACTCACAAAACTGTTCAACAGCCTCTTTAAGACTTCTATCATATTACATCAGAAAGGGTACAACATTTTAAGCCCAACCTGGCTCTCCATCAGGTACAGAGGAATCAAGTGTCACTGAAATAATAGTCTTGGTCCAACCTGTGTATGAGGCCATGTATAATATGACAAACATGAACTACAGTAAGAATTATGATGCACTATCTCAAAGCAGCACATACACTGAAACTATATGATTGAATAAAGTCAAAAAATATACAAATATATAAAATACAAATGAAACGGTTAAAGGAGACACAGCAATACTAAGAAAATGGGCTTCAAATCAAAGCAAGATTAAAATAAATCTAAGACAGGTCTGAAAAGGTTAGATACTTATAGCCCATACTGTTCAAATCACCCTCAAATCTCTGTTCTCAAAGGACAAAATAAAAAGAGATATTCAGGCTCACATTTCCTGACTTTTAGTTCCTGGAATGGGTTAAGCTCCAAATGCTCTGGATCATACAATTCCCATTAGTCTTTAAAAGCACTGTATAAATAAAACAATAAATAAACAGATTTATTGTAAAATAGGTGGAGTGCACCTTTTTAATCAGTGACATCTTTTATTGATTCCAGTTCTAGTTTGTTTTTAAGGTGTAAAGTCTAATTTAACTACTGTGTTCTGGGGGCGTCTGTAAACTGTCCTGGGAGGGAGTTTAAAGATCTTGAAACAGGGGTCCAGGCCCAAAATGTGTTAATGTTCTTTGATTATGTGTTTAACTGACTGGCTTGTGGGGAATAACACAAAGTACACTGAACCCCAGAGAGAATAACCAGTCTGCTGTTACCTGGTGAAGCTAGAGACTAAACTAAAAATGTTTAGAGGCGAAATGTTTTCCAAAATTCTCATTGGAGAGAAGTTTGCATTGGGCCAAGTTGTGAAAAATGACTTGACTTTTTCCACCCAGGTCTTCTGGCACCAGTGGGCCACCATCACTCACTGATACTGTTCAAATTGGGCCAGGAACCTGGGAGTGTGAAGGTAGGGCAGCCTCTGCCAAAACTGTGTGTGTGTGTGGGGGGGGGGGGGGGGGTTGGGGGGGGGGGGGGGTTGGGGGGGGGGGGGGGGGGGGGGGGGTTGGGGGAGGGGGAGTGAGTGGGTGTGTCAGAGCAAGTGAGAATGAAAGCCAAGAGATTATGGGAGCAACAATACACAACACAAAAATGCCCTATAGACTCAATTTCTTGCTGTCTACACCTGTTTTTCAGCATCTCTGTGTAAGTGTGTGTGCGTGTTTGTTTGTGTGTTTGTGTGTTTGTGTATGTGTGGTAGAAAGAGAAATCAGGATGGAAACACAGATAACGACCAGGCTTATCTGGCCTCTTGCTGTTCCTACACCTGCCTCCTTTTCTAAGTAAAATTGTAGAGGTGTGTGTGTGTCCCTGCACTCTGAGTGTGTCGTCGTCGCAGCCTTCCACCCCACAAGAAACCTGCACAGACAGAAAACACTCAGTGATTGGCTGGCCAACATGAGTGGGAGAACAGCTCCATCCCTCCTATCATTTATTCCTCTCATTCGCTCTCTCATTTATTCCTGTCGTTCAGTCGCGCCATTTCTCAAATTCAGCTTCTTATTAAGTGCCTGTCATCTATGCCATTTGTCCAAGGCGCCGCGTTTCTTTATTCCTTCATTTGCCCTTCATACCATTCTTTCTTTCTCTTTCAGCTTCACCTTGCTGGAGAAATGCGGCTGTGTATTTTCTGCTTTGAACTTGTATTTCTTAGCTTTATTTAACCAAGTAAGTTACCAAAGGACACATGTGCTGTATGTGGCTAAAGTGGGGCATTTATGAGTTCAGATGATCTTGGTTAACAGAAGACTTTTCATGGCAGCAACCATCAGGTCTCGCTTTCAACAACACCAAAAGTTCAGACCTTGATAAAATGCTGACCTGCCATAATACTGAAAAAGTAACCGCGTTCCTTTGTGAAACGAGTGTCTCAAAGTCTTTTTCATGTCCATTGTAAGCATTTTCATTGTACCACAGTATCAGAATGAATAGTCATTGAGGCTGCTGTTGAACTTGAATTCCATCTGCACATTGAAATACGTCAAAGCTTGTTACGTTCTTGCCTTTGCACCCATTTTTACCTTCTATCACCCTCTTTTCTGTCTGCTTCCTCCCCTCTGATCCTTGGCAGTAGATCCTGGTTGGATCATTCAGTTAAGGCCTGTTGGATGTGGAAGTCTGACTGTACTCTCCTGATATTCAAAGCACAGCCTCTGTGAGTGAAAAGTGATTAAACCTGGCATCACAAAGAGGGCCTTTCCCCTTACAGCTTTCAGCTGATTTGTAACTAAAACGCTTTCTCTTGATAGATCGGGGGGGTCACATTTTTCACTGTGTCACTTCTCAAGCTGCTGCGGCTCCACTTTACAAGAATGTTGATTGCTATTGTAGACCAGGGCAAAGCAAAATTTAAGCCTGGAAAAGTGCTTAGCTTGCATGCAAAATATCTGTTGCAACGACACAGATACAGTTTGTCTAAATGAATAATTTAAATATGGAGGTTAGTCCCTACACACCATAATGTTGACTAATGTAGCACTGACAGAATCACTAATAAACCCTGAAGATCTGAGCTTTGGAATTGGTTCAGTAAGCAGTTTTTCTTTAGCTGCTCACATCTATACAGATATTAAACCAATCAAAGTTTAACAAAGTTTAACAAAGTTTAAAGCAATTGGCTCAATTGTACAAGAGAGTGTGAACTTTTCTTTGTAAACTGTTTTGTCATCAGGACAAACTAATAATGCAATTATTAATATAATATCAGGGTTTTCCCTGTATCTCTATGGGGGCTGTGGTGCCAGGTGGAATTCGGCTGGGGATTTCCAAACATATGTTGTTTTTTCCAGTGCACTCAGACTTTAGCAAGAAAGGTAAATGAAATATGCTCAGTGATGAAGTAAGTGCTATGTTCTGAAGTAATCCATCACATTTTCAAGAGCCATGGCACTGCATGCCATACAAATGCCACAGGTAAAACGAGGGTTATAGTGAATGGATCTGAAGTATCATTTTCCCATCCCATAGCCATTTACCAGCGTTTGGCTACTTAACAAAATTTCTTTTTGGTTGCTCGTCTGTGGGCAGGTCACTCTGTCAGTGGGTGTAGCCATTAGGCAGCCTAGTGAGTTACTGTAGAGAGTTAATTCCTCTCTCACTCTCATCCCTCTCTTTGAATCATTTTCTCTGACAGTTATCATCTGTGACAGCCGCAATTATTGGCTGTTTGACAGATTTTCTCCCTGGTTTATATTTGAAGCAAAGACCTCAGGTGATGCTATGAACTTATTTTCACCGCTTTCCTCCATGGCAGTAAAACACCTTACACTAAAGCTGAACAAGCTCTGTGGATGAGAGGTGGAACATCTTCAAGATCTACAACCAAGTCTAGCTGCCCTCATTTCAACTCTTCTGGCATTACCATGACCTAGATTACTGAGAATCTTCACAGACATTACACCAGCCTTCAGAAACTACTGCAGGTTAAACTGGGGTAACGAAACACTTTTAGCACTGACTAACTCCTTGGGACTAACTATGGACAGATAAAACACTGTAGTTACACCGCTCTCGCCATTCAAAATAAATATGATGTAATGAACACATAATTTTCTCAGTATTGTTCTCAAATTTAAGATGAATCCCACTTTTTCAAACCTAATTTTCGGAAAAAAAGTCTTATATTGTACCAGTGCCAATATACCAATTAGAACAATATGGACCCTTTCTCTCCAGAGCGATAGAGAACTCGTGTATGATATGATCACACCTTGTTGCTGTCCGTACTATAATTTAGTTCTTTCATGTAATGATCACCTATCAAAGAGACCGCTTTCAAGCTTTCAGCCTTTAGTGGACCATTAAGTCCTTACAATGCAGGATGGCTCATGGGACTAATTTTATTCCCATAATGCAACATTATCTCAAATCAGCTCAAATCAGCTCATATATATATATATATATATATATATATATATATATATATATATATATATATATATATATATATATATATATATATGTGTGTGTGTGTATATATATGTATGTATATATATATATAGATATATATATATAGATATAGATATAGATATAGATATAGATAGATAGTGTGATATATATATATCACACTATACACAGTTACACAGACAACGCAGGTCCTGGCTGATATACTGAGTGATGGGCCATTTCACTTCAACCAGACTGTTGTTGCCATCCACAGATACAGAAAGTAGTCAACTAGTCAACATGGGAACACATGCATCAAGTTGACGTGGGGATAAAGCATAGATGAAACCGCTTCATTGTATGTCAAAGGTGAAAAAAAAAGAAAAGAAAAAACAGGCTAATTGAGAGCAAGCATGAATGTATGTGTTTCCATTAATCCCTTACATTCCTTCCACAACTATATTTTGAAGCAAAGCAGGCTTTGCCAGAGATATGGGCTGTCTTAGAGCGATGGAGCATGATAAGGTTCTTATTAAAATAGCGCAGCACGGCTTAATCTTTCTCATTGACAGTGTCATGCTGTATCAGAGGCTGATCAATATTTGAGTAGAAGATGCACATATTCTTTACAGCACTCTTTTGATACTTGGCGCCGGGTTACATGACACTTTTAACCTTCAGAGTCTTTTAATCTTGGCCACAGCTCATTTCTCCAGACGCTGTCTGTCCGTCCTCCATCTCAACCGACTCCATTCACCTGGTGAGCTTCTGCCAGTGAGCTAATTAGCTTTAGCACTTTTACAACCCTTACATTATCTTTACTGCAGCTTTCTCAGTACGCCACATTAACTGCAGAATAGATGCTGTCAGCTGTTCTGGAAACAACCATAGCTAAAGCTGAGCCACAGGGCCTGAGCCACTCAGTGTAACTACAGACAGAGATAACATCAAATCAAGCATCATTCAGTGAGATAAAGTCAAGTGCTAATTGCCTGCTTAAGGCCATAATCACTGCACTGTTTGGCACATAATATAAAATAAAGATATAATATATTAAACAACTACAGTATGTCAATGAATTGTTGTTAGTTGCCTGTTTCACAACTGATGTAAAGACAACATGTTGGGGTTTCTTTGTAAATAAACAAAAGATACTTTTCATTCAGTTCTTTCTAACCAAACTTGATGTCTAACAAAACGTGTTGAATGAATTTCCCTCCATGTAAAACATTTGCAAATCCAGTTTTTTAAATAGTTTGATTCCACATTGTTTACTTTCTTACAATCTTCTTCCTCTCTGCCTTTGTTTGTGCTACCAGTGGTCAGAGACTCCAAAGACAAAGTATAAGTTTGAAAATATAAAAAATAAAAGATTTAAGAGTAAGTTCACACTAAAGCTCGCTTTTTCAGTTAGTAAATGACATGCACATTATACTATCTATGGATCCTGGTTCGATTTTATACTTTTTTACTGCAACAGAGTTTTATTCATTTATTTGTTTTCTGTTCCTTTGACTCCAAAAAAACCTTGAAATCTCTGTGACGTATCTTTGGACACCCTAAAACTACCAGGCATAACCCCACACACCACCGACATGCAAATACAGCAGTCAGCAGTGTGACCAGTAAGGATGATGAAGGACTGACAGCGTGCAGCTGAGACTAGCAGTAGATGAAATACTATCTTTGCTACAGGACTAGTCAGATACTAGTTTACTGTGTCATTCAGCTTCCTATTTATTCATATGTCCTATTCTGTCACTCCCCATTGCTTCTTCTACCCCTGCTGCATCTGCTGAAGCTTTTCTAAAATACTATACAGCTAGTGTGTGTCAGGGTTTGAATTTTTTTTTTTTTTTGAAAGACACATGTTGAAACTAAAACAGGTGTTAAGTTGGCCTTTAATTGAAAACTGTATAATTATCTATGATGAAATAAGCTCATATTTTAAAATGCACTCTCAAACAGTGCCATAAGTGAGGGAGCAGTTGTTAATGTGCAAACACTCTGCTGAGACTGTAAATAGTCATTAATTTGATGGAGGCACAAATGTGTTTACTTTTAAAAAATGACTATGTGTAAAACAATTGTTCAAGAAATAAATCCCCAAAGGAAACTTCAAAACAGTTGTAACTGTGAAATGGTGGTAATTTCTCACATTTTACTAAAGTAAATATCATAGCAATCGTGTGAGGGGATAGAAGGCAATATAAAGTACTCCTGTTTCAGTACCTGGAGATATTTCTTTTACAATCCACTCACCTCTGTGAGCTAAGATAAAGACAGCAGAGGTCATGTTATGAAAGCTGTGATTGCTTCCTTTTGCAAGTGGCTGGCTTCAATAATAAAAACACAAAAATACAAAAATAATGAAAAATAAAAAATGAGTAGCAAGAAGGTTAAATTGCCATAAATGGAAGAAACATTCTTCAGTACTAAAATGTATGTACTAAACCTGAACATGTTCCACATTTTCATAAATATACGTTACACTTAATTAATATTAATAAGTAAGGTTTGAATATTGATTCATTAGAGTCAGTCATGAGGCTTTCTAAACTATTTATGATGACAACAGCCCCTGTGTCAAGAGGAGATTAATAATGAATTATTCCCTGCCTACAGCAGATGATAGACAGTGGATGAAGTCTCAGCCGCATGCTTGTTGGACGAACCTTTGATGCCAGATCAATATTGAAGAAGATAACGAGAAATGCTTCATGCATGTCAATGCGTCTTCACAGCAGCCATGTTGTCATATTTACTTTCTGGAAATCCATCTTTCTTTTGGGTGAGATAATATAATCACAGGGATGTAAATCATGGGTCAGTCTGCATAAATGTCACTTGCAGCAATTTTCAATAATTTTCCTCTGAGGGTATTATCGCACCAGCCAATTTGGGTTTTGGATCTTGTGCTCTTCAGTACCCACTCCCGGCAGTATGTGTGTATGTGTGTGTTTTCACTCCTGCCTCTACACCCCACTGCATTTCTCCGGGAATCTTTGCATGCATGGAGGTGTGTGTGTGTGCGTCTTATCCCCCATTCACTGTGAGCTGGCTGAGCAAATTGATACTGCGCTGGGATTTTTGGCGATCTGTAAGTCCACTGTCACGGTGATGAGAGCAGCACAAAGACGGCGACAGTGCAGTAAATGTCAGCATGTCAGCGAGGAGTGACACCGAATATCCCAGCTTGGCACATGGGGGCCGTCCGCCTCGACCCAGCACACACATGACAAGGCCAAACACATAGAAACAATAATCCCTCCTCATGTAGCCCACTGAATAGGAAATCACACACACACACACACAGGTATGAGCAAAAACAAGGAAGAATCATATTCATAGACACTTAGAGAGATGTATAGACATGGAGTCTAACACTGGGTGCATCAGCTCTAAAGTCTTAGCTGTCAGGAGAAGCTCTGTTCCAGTTTCACAGGTTGAACATTAGTTCTGAGTGAATATGACAGACAGTGAGCACATCTACTTGAAGGTGTTTTCATTCCCATCACTCTGCCATTCACTCACAGACGTATACCAACACGGAGCTAAAGCTAAAGGAGCATGTGTTTGTCAGTGATGCATGGTTTTCTGGGTATAGATGTGCGTCCTTCCAGCTTTTAACAAGACAAGGACTTAAGGTGTACAAATACACAAATATCGTGAGAGTACAATTTGAGAATTGTTTGTTTGGACATTAAAACAAACATGATTAGTGTTTATTAACTGGTGCCTCTCAACTTGAGATATGAAACTCCACCTCCAGTATCAGCCTGTTAGTACCAGCTTTCAGTTCTGAAATCCAAGCAATTGTTGTTTCTAAGATTTTTCACGATTTTTATAAGGAGGCTTGCTTTAAGGCCAATCCATACTAGCAGCATGGCTCTAGGGATGAAATGTCTCAGAGGATGAATCCTAATACTTCTGGTGATCCCATGACTTTTCATCTAACACCACCAGTAGGTCGATATTTCATTTCAAGTGAAATATCTCAATGTCTGTTGGATGGATTTGCTCAAAATTTGGTTCAGATATTAATTTTTTTCCAGTTTTTTGTTTGTGCAATACCTTTTCATGACCAAATAACTGCAAAACTAATGACATCCCCATCACCCCCCATCAGCTGTACTTTATGTTTGGCACTAATTAGCAATTGTTAGCATGCTACCTTGAACATGGTGACATAATACCCGCTTATTATTTTTACCAATACTGTCATGATAACGCAGAGAATCATCCTCCAGCTGTATTGGAGTAATTAAATTAAATGTAAAAAAAAAAAAAAATGTATTGCTAACATTCATTCATGGATGCATACTGTAGGCCTACTATGAATCCAAAAAATACTTGAATAGACAATAGACAGGAGAGTCTGGCAAAAAACATTTGCCTGGAAATTATTACTGAAATAGGTTCTGCAAAATTTTTAAATAACCTTGATTCACAAGGGACTGGAATCATTGTTTCACTCCAGTAAACCTGCATTACGGTACCCCCTCTGCTAATACTAATGCAGTCCTGAGAGGGCTATAGCGCAATATTCAGCGAAAATCACTGGCCTTGTCCAGATGGTATTAGTGCTAAATCCCATCCGGACTAGTTTAAATTCCCTACTGTATTTTGAGTGACATCCCTGGGTTGTTTTAATCCAGGATCAGAATCAACATCAAGTGGCCTATTTCATCGCTCTAAATTGGATCAGATGATAGTTGTTGCAGTGGCTAAAAGTAATTTGACTCTACAATAGGGGAGAAGACAAATTCATTATAATGTAATTACTAAACTCTTCACAGAATTGTTACTAAAGCACATAGATATCCAAATGTAGGACATACTGCTCATGCTATGAACTTACTGCACGTGCAGTGCACAGTGTGTAAATGACTGTTCTTTAAAATTTGTACACATTGTTACACAGAGAGTCACTTTCCACCACTTTCACTGCTGTTGCCACCATCACATTCCTGCACGACCCTTTCCAAGGACTGTTTAAAGAGGGAAATCTGCTCTCTGTTCACTGTGTTCAGCCTTTATACCATTGATGGAACATGATAACAGCTGTCTTTGTCTTGGCATGAGGAGGTTTAGCGGAGTAGGAAGGAGCAAAGAAAGGGACTCTTTCATCCCCAAACACACACACAGACACACACACTCTTAGCGAGGAAAGAGATGGGATTCTGTGCCGGGTAGTCTGGAGTGCGAAGCTGTCAGAGTCTGTTCCTCAGGGGGTGAATGAGACTTTGGTAAGAACAATTTGAGCTTTTAAGCAGTGGAAACTTAACATTCAAACATCTTTTTTGCTCAGTTTAGAGCAAAGTAAGGTTAGAATAAAGTTAGATCATATAAAACTTTTACTTGATGAGAATTCTTATTGATAATCACATCTCAGCTAGTGAAAGTGATGCATGTAGTGCTGTTTGCCTTATGACATATCTATTGAGTAACTGATTTGTGAATTCCTGAGCTAACATCAAAGACTGGAATAAGACATGATCAAGTCATATTTGGATTGATCTCTGTCTGCACCATGACACTTAATCTAATCTCAATCATTTGTGTAAGTAATTCCCCCCTGTTCATTCACAGTATAACACTTATTGGAAACATGTTAACAACAATTACACACCTCCAGCTATAGCACTGATGCACATTGCGTGACAGGAGGTGAATCACATCACATCTACAATGTTGAATCACTTTTACAAACTAAAAATGCCAGAAGTAGAAGGTAGATTTTGTAGTAGAATTAATACTAATTTATTAGTATGGTTTACTGATTTTTATGCTTTTCATTCAGTCAGAATGATGCTTGCAAGAGACTGTTTAGCTAGAATCAAGTCAGCCATACTGGCAGCTGTTTCATGGCAATCCATCCAATAGTTGTTGAGACATTACACTCAAAAAATCACAAATGTGAACCTCACGGTTGTGCTAGAGGAAAAGTCAGGGGATTAACAACATCATTAGCAGTCATTCTCTGAGAACCATGAATGTCTAAGCTCATATTATATAAACTATAGTACAAGGTGTCTGTTCCAGCCTAGTGCTGTAAATTTTCTGAAATCCAAAAAGAAATAAAATTTAGAAAATGTACCTCAAATATTAAGTGTTTGTAGGGATTCCCAGTCAGATTAATTTGGACTGAATTCGTAGAAAAATTGTGGTTTAACATGATCAAAACATTAAAATTGATCAAGAACTTGTGGCATATTTCAAACTAAGGACTGACTGACGATGTTAATAAAACCACTGAGTAGATGAGTAGAAGACAGTGGAGAGGAGAAAGAGCATAGCTGAATCCCAGTAAGCTAGTGAGGGTGAGGTTGAAATGGAGACGGCGAGGTTGAAATAAATCGACAAAGCTTGGGGGAGAAATGGGGGACTAGACGAGTCAAAATGAGAGAGGGATGGTGCAAACAAATCAGAAAGAGAGACAGAGAGATGCAGGTGGATTACAGTCTAATCCGTGCCTCTCTCAGTGTGCTCTTATTACATTAGAGCGGAGTGAGAAACACAGCACCACGGGCTGACCTTCTCTAACTCCATTTCATTCCACTGGATCAGACCAAATGATTTGAGCTGAGCTGTGCTGCCCTGAGAGAGGAAACACACGCCACTGTACAAGCCACCGTCGCAACACCGTTATCACATTCAGCACAGATTAAACGTCATGCATGATGGGAAAAAGTTCATGGCAGACAGCAGACACACAACTCTCTTATCCATTACATTCAGAAATTTACAGTGACCTTTACCTCGCAGACTTGTCACTATAATACATAATCCAATTGTTCTTTACAGTGAGAAATGAAACGAAAAATAAAGACCACAAGAGACATGTAGTCTCTTTGCTTTACCCTTCCCTAGGCTTTTCTTTTTCTGTTTTCAATCCCCTTATATAAAGGCTTTTGAGACACGACATTTCATGTATTGTTATTTTTGGGATAGGTTTGGCTATTCAGAATGCCCCCAGCTTGTGGTAGTATACATGTCCTAAAAATAATATATAAAATAAATAAATAAATATTAAATTCTTTGGATTTGGATTTTGCTGTATGAATGGATAAAAGAGAATAAGGCTTATAAGGACATAAGGACCCTGTTAATGGGACATTCTGAGCCTTAGTAATATCACAACATGTTAATGCTAGAATAACACATAAATAACCCTGATATTAATGGATCTGTCACTGTTTGATAAGATAACTGTCTCCCCACTTTCTCCCCCACTGTTACTTCATATCTAATGAACAGATATCAGCCTTCTCGTCAAATTTTCAGCAAGAAAGTAAACAGAAGAAGATTTATGGATGTTAATGTGCGATTGAAATTGGTGATAGTGTGTAAAGTGTCTGTGCTTGGTGACAAATTGGACTTAGTGGCACATGAAGAGGCAACAAAGGCTGCAGATTCTTTTGAGGATTACACTGTTTCAGGTTTGTGTTACCACAACACGTTAATGTAGTAAAAAGTTTACAAATGACTGCTTTGTCACTGTCAGATAGTTTTCTTATAACCTACTTTGCCACACTCTGCCTTTGCTACACGTCTGAAGTATGACCTTGACCTATCTCTTCACATACATGTTCATGATTAAGAGACCACGCTGAAAGAGCAAGGGCGCCAATTTATACTTTGCTGCTGTTTTCACTGCTGCCTGAATCTACAGGCCTCACAAGGGTCAATAGAGTTGTGTTTTGAAGGTCTGATGCATGAATATGAAACTAATTCATATTCAGCAACAGCAACACGCCAAGTTTTGTCTTATTTTCTGTTGCTTCACAGCCTGCCAGCTAATATTGTGGATGATATACCCCTGCCTCACATTTCAAAGACCCCCTGCTGTTGCTTTAATAATAATTGAATTTTTTAAACACGTTTAGCAATATATATGCTTTTAAGGAGTTTCCTGAAAACTCGCTGTTCTGAGTTTCAAACACAGACAAACTCGCATCTCCGGGAACAGCTCTTCAACTGATCCAATAGGATCCTCACAAGATCGCTCTACCAGCCAATCAATGTGTCTGCAATTAGTGTCGCTCTAATTAGAAAGCATTGTTCTGAGCACCGACTGAGGCAGTTCATTCATCAATATGAAATTAAGCAGCAGCCACTTAGCATGGGATTACTATCATGAGTTCATTTGTATTGGAATCAATTCATTTGTGTCGTTGGCCGCAATCATGCCACGGGGCTGCAGGTGGGAGCGTCTGAGAAGTGTGTGTGAGAGCAGTTTATAAGGCTCATCATATCTGAGAGAGTGAGAGAGAGAGAGAGAGAGAGAGAGAGAGAAGGAAAAAGAGGAAGAGAGAGGTACACAAAGGGGAAAAGACAGAAAGAGAGCACAAACTGTGAAATTACTACCGATTTCTTCCTGAGGAAAAGTCACTTATCGCAAATCAAACTGAGTAAATGAAAGGAGCAGCGCAAATCAAATAGCCTATCTTAACCACCTTGGCAATATCCAGCAGCTAATAAAACATCCCGTTCTGAGACCCCCGATTTGACACCCTGTCTTGTACGGCTCTGATACAGGCGGATGCACTTCAAATTACAATGAGAGATATCATCATCGAAAATGTATCATCACAAATGTATCATTAAGAAAGATGAGAGAGCTGTTGGATTTCCACGGCTATCTCTGTCCCTGTCTCTATCTTTGACACTTCCTCTCTTCTCTCTTTATCTCTCTGACTCACACACACACACACACACACACACACACACAGTGTCATACACATTGTACACGTGTGAACACGTGTGCACACACGTGTTCTTACATACTAATTTCTGTTTCTTTGCTCCCAGGGGACTGTGTAATGTAATAGTGTGGAGCAGTGAATTCCACGGTCATTTCCATCTTAAATGCAAACTTCAGGGTGGAAGCGGCTGACTTAAAGAAATTCCAGTTGCGTGCAACTCACAGTGAGAAAACTGAATAAAAGAAAAAGAAAAAATCCTTGAAATGCAGTGAATGAAAGACAAAAAGTCTGCATTCATAGACAGAGTGTGTATCTCCCAACACACAGTATGCTTGTTATACAGGTTCATATACTTCCACAACCTTGACTTATTGGCATGACTCAGCTTTGCATTACAAGTTATCGAGCTGTGGTTTTGTGAAAAGCCACAGCTATTACTCAGTTCAAGCGTTTCATTTGTGCTTGTGTAGCCGAAGGACGTTTTCCCTCCGTGCCACTACATGGCACTGTGCCAGCTTTCGGCGCACGGAGTTGTGGGAGGCGCGTTGCGCCCCTTTGCAGGTGTGCCCGTACCTCGGCTTCTCCCGTTCCGCTCATTCCACCGTGATGGCTGTGGCGTAGCCGTGGCTTCCTCTGATAGGACACAATAATTGTTGGTTGTGGCAGCCATCGACGCACCTGACTCTACTCATGCAGGTAGGGTCATCCGCTATTCCTCCTCTGATCCACGTGCGTAATGAGCATATGGTTAATACGGTCTTTATGGGCGTAGCGCGACTGGCTGCTGGCGCTGTGGGAGACGGACGCCTTCTGGGTGCATTTGGTTGTCCGTTTGCGTGGTCGAGCCGCGGCCTTCCAGGCTCACACCCTCTAATCGTTTGAGTTGCTGCTCTGTATGGCTTGGCCAGAGTGAGTCCCGGCTTTTGCTTGGCCTGCCACTGGCTACCACTTCTGCTGTTTTTTGTACTATGCTGCTGTTTTTTGTACTGCGCTGTTCTTTTGCATGCTGCTGTTTTTTGTACTGCGCTGTTCTTTTGCATGCTGCTGTTCATCTGTGCTGGTTCAGGTAGATGCTGCTCATTATTGAAGAGTCCGAATCTTGTCTGCTGAAACATGCACCCTATTTTAAATTGTCACTTCTTTGATTTCTTAACATTATTTTCATTTAATCATTTAGGTTGCAGTTATTTGTTTTGTTTGTATTCATTAACGTTAATTATTAGTTAACAGTTTTGTTTTCTTATCTTATTTGAATTTGCTTTGAATTGATTCCTTTTGATTATTTGGTCAGCCCTAAGGATGTGTAGCACTTAGCCTGTTTTTAATTTTCTCTCGTTGTCAAACAGGTGCTGAGGGCCTGAGGCCTCAGTTGATCCCTGTTGGTGTTGTTTCTTCACAATCCCATTTTTTTTGTTGATGTGCCTTTTTGGTTTTCTGCTGCTGTGGTAAGCCCTTGCTCTTTCTGCACTCCTTGACTTAAGTGCTAGTTTTATGCTAGTTAATCCTTTAGTGCTTGACATGTGTCTTCTCTTTAAGGCTTCAATTTTGTTGATTATGTTTGTTAAATAAAGTTCTTGTTTCTTAAAAAAAAAAAAAAAAAAAAAGTGGTATTAAAGAACCTGTGTCATCTGATCAACCCCATACTTAGTTTAGTAATTTCCTGAGGTGAAATTCCCCAGGTGGTGTTGTCGCAGCTCCCCTTTCTTTAAGCCTTCGCTCCACTACACTTGTATTGTTCATGCACTTAGTGTAAATGACAGGCAACGGGGAGAAAGAGGGAAGAAAAGGACCTTGATGGAAAAGAGTGTTGTTTCTTAGGAGGGCTGTGTAGGCTTATGCACACTTGCTTTAGACAACAATCATATATCAATGAAGAGTAATGAGCCATGCTCTGCTCACATTCACAGGCAGAGTGGAGCAACAAGTACAGCACACTACAAAGCAAAGCAAAGCACAGTTTTAGTTATTTTAGAAAACAACAATCATCACAATTTGTTGGTTCTAAAGTGCACTACTAACATATTCAAGAAATGTCCTAAATGCAAGTACAAGTGACCAGCAGTGTGTGGGATTTCTGGTTCCCTCTCAGATCTGATTAAAAATACATTCAATTTGAAAATCCAAAGCCACTGTTTCAAATGTTTCAGAAGAGGTGGACAAAAGGATGACTTGTTCACACTTGCTGCTTAAATCACAGTCATTAAATTGATTAACTGATCTACAATCTGTCTGAGAACACAGCTCCTGCAACAGAGAGTCTGTTTGAGTTCTCTCATTTCAAATTAGCCTCATACCAGAACAAAATATCATGACTCATTTCTTAACAAGACCAGATCTGAACAATCTCATAAGACTCCTTAACAATGAGTGGCCCCACACAACTTTCCACCAAGACAATTTTCCATATTGTGGACAGTAGCATTCTAGTGTTTAAACATTTAATAGCAAGCATTAGGAACCATTCAACAGGGTCTAGAGAAAAATGTTTGTTTCCACTAACATGGGTTTAGGTCGCACACATCTGGAAACAGTCTTTTTGTACTTTTTGTCGTCTGCTCATGCTCCACTAAGTGTTACTTATACTAGAGTTTATGGTTTTCTTGGGTGGCTAAACAAGCTGCCGCCTAATGCTGGCCTTGTTGATGCTAAATACAGTATATCTATGTAAGTGTCTGTAACACCCTGTGATTAACAACATATCCATTGGAGTTAATGCCTGGCTTTTATTTACATCATGCAGTAGTTTTTTCCATGTTGTAGTTGATGTCATAGTTACAGTCGGAAATTTGACACCTGAACACAAATACCAAGTAAATGATGTTTTAACATCATTTGTACCTTTTTAGACTTTATGACTTGAACCTAAATAACCTCAAAGTCTGAACAACAAGAGGCTGCATTAGACGAACCCTTAGAAATGGGACAGGTCTTGTCAGCTTGTTATGACATATTTGGTCTCTAAAAGCAGACGTGGGAGCATCCAGCCTCTGATTTGGGACACAGTGCTGACACACTTCTGAATCACTGTGGCAAGGTGAGAACTTCAACCTGGGAAGGCACAGCTAGAGAGTAAAGTTAATATGTAGAAAGCTATGGATGGGGCATCTATTGAACTTTAACCAACTGTTGAGTGAGTTTCCCACTGTGCATCAGTCATCAGGAAAAGGGCATTCTTATTTAACTCTCACATGAATATAGCCCTGTCCTTATATAAAGTTGTTTTATTGCCCTAAAACCTCCTCAGCTTTTTACATGACTTGACAGTGTGGCCAATTCATGTTACATCACTCACAATAGATCATATAATCCTTATATTGTCAGAGAATTTAATGCTTACTTTTCCATGACGTGTAATCTGCTTTCCCAGAGTTCATGCTCATCCCAAAATAGGGTGAGACTATGTTGAAGGCCCAAAATGAAGGAAAAATAAAACCCTTCGTGCAGGCATTCAGCACGCTGTAGATCTGTCAAGCTAAATTTGATTTCTATTACAAGGGGCAGGGAGTGCTAGATGGCCCTTGGACATGAGGCTTAGAGGATTGACAAATTGAGTCACTAAATGCTTGCTTTGAGCGATGGTACAATTTTGTGATCGACAGTCCACTAAGGCCTAAGTCACCCTGAGAACAGTAGCTTAGGTTTCACCGCTGACAGCCTCCTGTGAAAGGTAGCAAAAGCCGTACTAAAAGCCCTTCACTTTTACACAGAAATCTGTAGACATATACAGCACAAACTCACCCACGCATGTGCACATTCCCTCAAGAGCATAAACTTAAAACTCTGAACATCTCGTAGCTTCAAATCCTGGTTGGGATTTCCTGCTTGGCACCTTCTCTAGCTTTCTTTTCTCTCGCCAAGGTCTGCTGTACCTCACAGTCTTCAAAACAAAAGCTGTTTTGTTTCGAGCGTGGCACAAAACTCAACACAAGGAGGGTCATGACATTGATTTTTTTTTTGATACTGCAACAGTGCTTTTTTTTTTTTTTTTTTTTTTTTGATAAGCTTACTATCTCATATTAAACTTTTTTCAACTTGGAGCTTTCCTGTAAGCTCCAAACTCCCTACTTTGAGGCCTGATAACTCATAGATATGCAAATAAAAACATGTTGCCTGAAACAACACTTAGTAATAACAGACCCAAAGCTTTGAATGGTAATTAAAATGTCCAAATAAGCGTGGACTCTTATAATAATACTCTGCTAATGTGTTTACATTAATTTTCCCTTTGTTGTTGTTATTATTGCAATTCTTTGCCGTCTTGCATTTGACTTGCCAGATTCAAAGCCTGTCATCGCTCACGCTGACGCCCTTCTATAATCATATCCCCAGATTCTAATTACTATGGAGTCTTACGCAAATTTGTCTGCAGCTAAATGATGCTTTTCATCCAGAAAATTACCAAAATTCCTTTAAAGCGTTATTAGTGCTTTAGCACCACTCCCCAGGCGACCCTCCATTCGTCTTTCCTTTATTGTTTTTATCCTCTCCCCCGGCGCATACACATGCTCCTCCATCCATGACAGCTACGGTGCACAGTTGGTGGTTTCCCAATCTTTGTAAAAGGCACAGTCTTTAGGCATGTCTATTTCAATCATCCCAAATAAGAGAAAACTCACTCAGAAATATTTGTATTTTAGAGGGCAGTGTGTTATGGCGCTATTAGTATGTCAAATGATGTTTTGTGTTACTGTTAACCAGTAAAATAAAACTTAGAGTCTGGGAAAGAAATCAGTGTGCGCTTCAAACTGTGGTCATTGTAGCGTTGACATTATTCCACACAATGAAAGCAGGGCCCCTTTTTTATGTACACAATGGTGCTTTTGATTATCTGGGTTGGACTAATTTGTTGTCTAATCTTAATAGCCAGCAGGGGTCTGATTACTAATTTGAAAGGGAATAATGTTATTGATACATTGTTACAATAATTTCTCCAAAGTTTTGATTCTAGTCTTTTCAGTTTATTAGATATTTGGTCTGTTTTTTTTTTTTTTTTGGTTTGCTTTTTGTTTTGCTTTTGAAGTTCTCCACATAGAAATGCGTCTGAATGTATACCATTAAACCTAAATACGATGAGTGAATTGTCAGTAGACAAATGCTGGGAGAGAGATTTGTAAGATTAAAGGAAAAGAGGAGTGCTTGTCCTTCCCTTGCTCCCTACCACCACTGAAGTGCTCTTGACTAAGGCCCTTAACCTGCCAAAGTGAAGCTGTTCAGTTGCCAGCAGATCAGACCATGTTTGTACAGGGCAGCTTCCAAGTGTGAATGTGTGTTAACTGTGAGAGTGAAGACAGCATTAATCTCAGCAATACAGTATTTCCTTAGATAAATGACCATCACTTCTATCCAATAACAAAGACAAAGTCTTAAGGGATAGGAAAACATGTGGTCAGACAACCAGGCTATGGTTTGGCCCAATTATTCAATATTAACTGGGCAAATTGGGCAAAAAATTTAGATTTTTTTAAGAAGCTAGACTTCTCCATTTATAGACAGGACTTTACTTTTGCTGCCTTAAATCCAAACAAAACTACAGATGCCCTAGAACAGGGGTGTCAAACTGTTCCACAAAGGGCCGGTGTGGCTGCAGGTTTTTGTTCCAACCAATCAAGAACACACAGTTTGACCAATCAGCTTTCTGAAGACTGAGATCAGTTGATTAAATGAGTCAAGTCTGGTGTGCTGCTGCTTGGTTGGAACAAAAACCTGCAGCCACACCGGCCCTTTGTGGAACAGGTTTGACACCTCTGCCCTAGAAGCTCTTTGTGGCCTTATGTAAGCTAAATGCTTACCTCAGCATAACATCCTCATATCAACACGCTAACATATATAATGTTTACCATCTTCATTGTGCATACCTTTTATAGGTATGCACTGTCTAAGCACACAAGATAGAGGAGGTTTTATTGTTAGTACTGCAGGCGCTCTCCTGACTGATCTCAACGATGTTAGGACAGCTGCTGGCTCAGCTCCAGGCTGCCTGTCACAGGGGTCAGCTCAGAGAGACGACCACTCACAGCCTGTAAAACACTGCTGATGGCTAAAACACTCACACCATCCATCATGCAGGTGCAAAGACTGTACTTATCCCCAAGGGGCTTCACACACGCACAAACAGGTGTGCACATGCACACACAGGACCATGCACAAACACATGCCTTTGAGCCATCATTTAGTGGAAGTTATCGATTAGCCCTCTGCAATTAACACATACTCCTGCAGGGAATAAATCAGTACTGATGAATCACTTGTTTTGGAGGTGGAAGTGTGTGTATGTGTGTGTGTGTGTGTGTGTGTGTGTGTGTGTGTGTGTGTGTGTGTGTGTGTGTGTGTGTGTGTGTGTGTGGGTGGGTATAAGTTATTGGGTCATTAATGTTGAAGGAGTGATAGTCAGGCCCTGAGGTGAGCTGAACTAAAATTGCCCTAGTCGACAGTATAAAACTGCTGCTGTGCTACGATACTATGGCCTGAGGCATCCGCTGTGGACTGACAGAGACATTTAAAGAGCACAAACCACAAAGACCAAAGTTCTCACAGGAAATGAACAAAAGAAAAAAAAAAAAGAAAATAAGAAGAACATAATAAAGTGAAAAGACAAAGTTTCACAGCCAGAACTCATTATCAGACTTTCTTCTTTTTTTCAGCTGCTGTATAAAGGTTCACAAGACAGATTACACAGTATTATGCACAGTATCATATTTGTCCACAAATCACCAACGAAGCAAAACTTGTGAGCTAAGTCGAGCAGCAGCCAACAAGGCCACTGCTACACTTACATAACATACTCCAGTTCTTGTGACAGAAGCTGTTCATGCTCTGTTTTCACTCTTTTGCTCTTCCGTACCAGCTGCTGCACTGTTTACCTGAAAGCTATGCTGTAACAGCTGCGTTAACTTGCTGCCACAGGTTCTGCCACTCCAACTGCACATACATCATTTCATAAACCCTATTTCCACCCAGGCATCCACCCGTGGACTCTAAGTCTCAGTTCCCTTTGGGAGGTAGTAATCGTCACTCCCCAATCCCTGGTGCGCTTAGCTCACTGTATTTTGGTGGAGGGTGACAATTTGATATTTTATAGGTGTTTGATGTCACTCAAGTTTATTCTACTTATTTCTATTTCTTTGAACCTATGAAACCTCAAAGTTTGAACAACAGGTTCATGTTTAATTTGTATGCTTCCAGTCTACTTACTCCCATGATTTCATTCATATGGCCAAGTGGGAACAATGTGGATGAAAAAAAAGCCTTTGTGCTGTGATTTATTAATCGTGATATTATAATAAACTGACTTTTATGTCAGTGTGCATTTTGTTTACAAGCCCTGCTTTGCTTGTGTTTGGTCACTGGACTTGATAATGATCCCACCCTAACAGATCTGAAGAATGAAACCTGACCAAAATGCTATTTGAGTGCCAGAGCACTCAGTGGCAAACAAACTGGTGTGTCTCATTCTATTTTACAACCCACCTGTATTGTTCCCAATTTCTAATTCTGCCTGTCACTGTAACCCTCCTCCAGCTTTCAGCTTTAAAAGGAGAGAAAGGAACAGTGAAGAAACTAAATCTTGAGTAGACAATTTCATTATATCCAATCCAGTTTTATTTTATTACGCATGCAGCAATCCGTTTACCTTCTTAATTCAATCATCCCAGCTTTTATTAACCCGTTCGTATGTTTTTTGTCAAAGGGTTCTCACCTCACTGTCGCCCTGCTTGTCTCTGACAGATTTGGAAGTCAACCGAAAAGAAAGCATGGAGGCCCTTATTTTTTGGTGCTGAGTTATAAAGGTCAAGTAGGAAATTGAGGTTGGGATAATATATGCCATCAATTTGCACTTCATTTTCTGGAAGTCTGATCGTTGTCCATCTTCCTCAACAGTTTTATGCGCCATTTCATTGATGGAATATATTTTTGACAGACAGCACGGTATGGGCATCACTGGGATCTTCATTTGAGGTCCAGACAAATAACGGCTGGGCTTAAGATCCGAGTTTATTTTTTAATTTATCTATTTGTCTGCTTTGAATTGCAAGAGCACACATGAACAGCAAAGTGTATCTGACCTTGAAAGGCTAAGGGAATGAAATGTCTTGGTGCTGTTAGTGAAAAATAGACTTATCTGAAAAATGAAAATAGAAGCTGTCAGACATTTTAAGTGAGAGGTCTCATTGCAGGCCACAGAAATGGCATCCGCAGTCCAGCCCAGCCCGGTTATGGCCATGGAGTGACCTTTCCATTATGTAACTCTTGTTTGTTAATATTATGTTATGTAAACCACAGCCTCTTTTGTTTATTTTCAGTATTTTGTCCTGCGGGTGTTTAGTTAGATTTTGCAGTGGCTCTGAGAAAATATACAAAGCATATAAGTTTTAGGCCTTGATTTATTAGAATTTGCTCTCCATATACAACTTCATGACTAAGCATGGGCCTTAAAAAAAACTATATAAGGTAGACTTAGAACAATGTCTCTGTCAGTGAATAAATACATATGAAACAACTCTAAATACATATATCCTGCTTTGCCAAAAAGATAACGATTAGCTTTTTCAAAAATTCCACATCGGATAGGGAAGTGCTTGCCACTGCTGTTCACACAACACTTCATAAGCCCCATCTCTTCCCCAGCATCCACCTGTTGACTCTAAGCTCCCTGGGGGAAGTAATGATCATCACTCCCCAATCCCTGCTGTGCTGAGCATGGTGTATTCTTCTATGGAGTGACAACATCAGAGCCTAGACACATAAAATCAGCTGTGTACATTTTGCGCATTCACATAGTCATGGACTCCACCTTGGAGGTGGTTGACTGAACTAAAATAAACGAAACTAAGCAAGTTGCTTTTTGCTCAAATACACAAGAAACATAATGTCACTAGCATGAAAGATTAATCTCACACATTCTGACCAAGAAAACTGCCCCTGCGTGACGCAGGCCTGAAACCAAAACAAATAGCAGAACATCCAGGATGATTTACAATGAAAACATACTGTTGTTGTCAGTGTGGTGACAATGGGATCCTCCAGACACAACCCACAGTCGCTTTTGTTGATTGCTGCATTTCCTTGGAGCTTTCTCAAGGCTAAATGAGCTATAGGATGAGCGCGGCTGGCAGAGTGCCCCACCAGAACAGCTCCATCCTTTAACACTCTGATTGATCACATTACAGTTAATTAAATATTGGCAAATTGCTCCCATCCGAGGTTGGGCCATTAAAGTTTACACTCCAGCCACATTTATCACTTTCCATGTCTGTTTTATCACCACCGCTTGTCACCTTTCCTGTGTGTCAAGTGGATGATGATAAACGCCCAAACCCTTCATTTCTCTCACTTGTACATTTTTACTTCCTTATTCTTTTTTTGGTTCAGTTTCTTACGCTTCCCACTGGCTTTTCATTTCAATGAAGTATGACAGCTCCAATGAAGGAGTGCGCTGCAGTGAGTCTTTTCCATATTCTTCGGTCTGTGTGTAACCGTCAGTATCTCAAAGGGGATCAGGCAAGGGGAAAATGACAGGTAAGAGCTAGGAGCATGAAAATGACACTATCGGGCAACAGCAGAAGTAAAACACAATTGTTCGGCTGTCAGCTAAGGTGCTACCCTAATAAACCACAGTAATGCTGATGGGCAGGGTTATGTTGAATGTCTGACACGCATATGGTATTAAGATGGCTCTCATCGTCACTGACAATAATGTACGAGCATGCCCCCCCTATTTACAACATGAGTTGGTTTCTTCCAGAAATCCCTCAGGTCTCACATAAGGGTTGTGGAAGAGACCGAGTTAGCAGATAGGGATGGACACAAATTGTTGTCCACTTGGGTATGGTTGCGGAGTGATTCATTACTGATGCATTCAGTTTACAGGCCTGAGGGGAAGTGAAGACAGCATATCACCTCTGATAAGCCACAAGGCGCTCCTTGAAAATGAGCCGTCCTTTTTATTTGGGGAGAGCTGAGTGGTAAAGAAGGATCTGGGCCGTAAAGCCCAAGCCTGTGATTAAATGCACAAGATAAAATCCTCTGACACTTGAAGATTACGTATCAGGAGCCGGCCACCCTTGTAAATGAGTCTGATTAAGGCTGTGGCAATGTGGTTTTGCATAGTGAAACAGAGAAGGGGTTTGTGAGTGTCTGTAACTCACACAGGCGGAGAAGCTTATGTGGATGCCTCCAAAGTCTGAGCAACGTTGTGTGTATCTGCAGTCTTGTTTGTGAAATAATTGGCTGAGCATGGTGGGATACCTTGTAAGACAGGGATTTGGCCAACAAGGAAAATTAGAATTATTTTCTAATTTGTTTTTCTTGTTTTTTCGTAGAAGTAGTAGAGTTTTCTAGAAATGTTAATGGGTTAAAAGTGATGTGCACATAGTGAAAGTGTTGGTAGACTCGTACAGTATCTCTGCACACAGTGTCACAAAGCTCCTGATTCAGATCCTCTGCTGTCTCTTTATGCTTAAAATGAACTAGACTGCAATAAACAGTACAATTGGGGAAAACCATGTTGACTTTCAGTCTCTCGTTGAAGGGATTCATGGTATTGAATACTTCCAGAGGTAGTTGTGTGAAGAAGGAAAAAGGGGAAGTTCAAATCTGGCAGTCTCCATACTCTGCACACCCAGCCGATCGGTGTGTGAAATGGACATGCTTTCTGGATGGTCAGACCCTACCCTGGTGAGGGAAGGTCAGCACCTAGCTGCCCCTGAGATCTGCTCCAAGGTCCGTACATAGTATCAAACATCCTTGATGTTTGCAGGCCTCTTGTGTCACCCTGTCCACTGAAATTTCAGAAGATCGTAGTACTTAAAAATGTGCATAGTCTCACTACCTGGGTGCTGCTGAGGCAGCATATTACAAAATGCAAACTGACAGCATCTTGTAATGTGCGCATCTAGTGTGCCTACTATCGTGGCATAAAGGTGTAAATTGCATTCAGTAAATAGGACATGGCTTTAGAGGGGAAAAAAGTATACTGTGTAGTTAGCCTGAGCTGAACCTCCTGCTCTACCCTGACTCTCCACCTCCTTCATATGTCAATGCATGTTGTTCTGGCATTAACTCTCAGTCACAGTCTACATCAGCCCAGTGCCAGATCAGGCTTTTTACTTCAGACCCTTTGAGCTGAAGCTTGCCAAGATATCACACACTGTCAACACTGAGGACCTGACCTAACTGTGATAACATTAGTGGAAGGTGTAGTTTTAGAGTGACAGTCAAGAGTGACAAATGGGTTAATAATGTCAAGTGTTTCTACACTGACCACCTTCTTGGCTGCTTGCCACATAGATATGTTGCTGTGTGGAGAGACACTCTTTATTATTCAGCAGTTCTTCAGTAAAAGGTGCCTTTACTGTGTTGAAGTTATAAAAAAAAGAGATGAAAGAGAGAACTGAATTGTATATTCTACTGACCACAGACTCTGTATGCCAACTGAGAGAGGAGAAACGGAAATGTCTGTCTCTTCCACAAAACATTTCTCACTGTAAAATGCTTATAGCCTTTTGCTCTATGATACCGAGGCACTGACACTGAAACCTGATGTTTTAAAGTTCATTTGTAGCTATTCAAGATGTATCTCAATACCAGGCAAAGTAAGGAATAGGAGAAGGTATTACATAACAGCAAGAGGGATCCAGAACAGCTGTGCTTAACCTGTTTCAGTCATCCATTACCATTGTCAGGCAAGCTCAGCGATATTGGACAATGCTGAAAAACTCTGGATTGGATTCAATAAGTTTTTTTTTTTGTTTGTTTTTGTTTTACTTAATCTTCAATGCCAGTATTTCAAAACTCCCTGCTTTCTGTATGCTAAATTAGGGAAAGATTGTGGCTGTGGAAAATAAACAGTGTTAGGGTTGAGACAGTGGGTAGGGGTTAGGGTTTGGCAACTAAAACACTTGGTTATGGTGAAGGACAGATCGTGGTTTGGGTTAATTTAGAGTTTGTGAATTGCAGTCTGAAATTAAAACAACCCAGAATACAGAAAAACAATACGTCAAGAGGACAAAAGGCCACATTTGTATATGGCTGATAGAATAACGGGTATGTGATGAAGCAGAAAATTGATAACATCAGTTTCCCTAAAGGGAAGTACTGTGTGGTCCCTTCGCCTTGCACTCTACCTTTGATGCAGCAAACTTCAGTAACCCATGAGTCATTGTGAACATAAATAACTTATAGTGCTGAGGAGAATATGGCTTGCTACTTCATCTGTTTGCCACAGCAGCCATGTGTCATACTGTTCAAAGAGTAACAGTGTGATTATGTCTCATAAGATGATAAGATATGAGCAGTAAAGCACATTTTCTCTCTTCAGGAATCCATGTCTAAAAACATATTGTCATCATTATACAAAATAGCATGCGGTGAATCTTGATATAACTGTAGATCTCATTTAACGCACTAAAGTCAGCCACATTAGAACACTTCACACATTAAGATACCTTAGGTAGGGCGGCAGTTGTTGTAATGTAATTTAAATACCTGCAGCTCAGCACTGACATATGGATGTAAAGGTGAGGAGAAATGAGGGCAGGCTGGTGCTGAAGCACAGGCAAACAGAGACAGACAGAGAGACAAAAATGTCCTATGTGGCCTGAACGTACAGCCTGCAGTCATTCCTTGTAAGACCTTGCTTCTGTCTCTCACCTGACAGATACCTTTACATGTGTTGTACCTCCTGTTGGTTGGGCCGCCATGACATAAGGCCAAAACCATACACATGCCCCAGGCAAAGATGGGAGAAGAGTGAGACAGATAAAAGGGGGATTTCATACAACACAATGGAAGGAGTTCACTGTGTGTGAGGCTGGAAAAAGATCTACTTTTACTCTCGGTAATGGAACATTTTGCAACTAAGACCCACACCCATGTGGTCTATCTGTTTATCTAGAAGATAGAATCTTAAGATCTGCCAAATAGCCAATGGAAGTAAGAGGTTGGGAAGATGAAGGGATTAAAGAGGGAGAAGAGACAGGAAGCTTGTAGAGAGTAAGTAGAGGCATTAAATGCAACAGGGGATGAAAGTATTAGAAGAGAAAGATAGGAACAGACAATACAGGAGGATAGATGAGCTGGGGAATGAGTATAGGGAATATTTACACTGTGTGTAAGAAACCAAAAGCAGCTCTTTCTTTTTTTTTCTTTCTCTCGCCCCCCCACGCACATACTCCTCCATGGTCTATGAGTGCAGATCACCACTATCTCCTCCTGAGTTGCACCTCCATTTTATGCTTCAGCGGATGACAATAATTTAAGCCTCCTGATATGCAAATGTCCTTAATTGGACTGTCACAAGTTCCCAGGCATCGTCAACTTTACAAAATGACTGAGGCTGGGAGCAGATTGGATTTTGGAGGCCAATCTTGTACACTTAATTTTCAGTAATTCTGCAAGCGTCTCACCGCGGGGTCCTGCGACATGCCACTTACAAGAATATCTATACTAGCTGGAAGAGGCAAAAAAATAAATAAAAAGACTGCTTTCTGTCTTGTCATTTTCATTCTCTCCCTCATCTCTCTTTCTCTCTCTATACCCAATTACCCCCTTCTCAACCAGACCCTTCAATACTCATGCGACTCATCTTGTTTGTACCTTTTAAAACCTCTATGACTATGGGGTTGGAGCCTCCCCCTGGAGGCTCTTGTTGTTCCCATTCTGTCATATAGCTATATTTTGTTCTGCACTCAAAACTCAGCCACGTTTCGAAGAACACGTTTCCTCTGCCTGGCGCAAATATGCTGGCTTTGTTTTTTAAGACTGGGAGCGCACGTGCGTGAGTGTCTGAAGTCAGCTACCGCACGAACACGCTGTAATTCACGAGCATTAATATAATACTCACAATACATGAATAGTTGTAGTGGTTATGTTTTCTCTGAGGGAGGAGCAGAACCTAGGTGTGCAGCCAGAAGCGTTCATTCATGTGCGCACGTGTGATCAGGGAACTGAACCATCTCATGCAATATAAACCTAATGCGTTTAATGTATTCTCGTTTCAGGTAAATAACCTTGATGTGCAGCCTCCTGGATATTGTCTGTCATCCCGAGTGATCCGAGGCTATTAATTATCCCTGATGTTTTCCCGTCATGTTTTTGTATAATCTTTGTTTATTTAAAAACATCCGTTTTTTTTTTTTCATGTTTGCTAGAGGACCTCCATCAATTTCTAAGCCAGCGTGTTAAGTGTCAAGTCAGTGTGTGTATTTCATTATAACGTGGAAAGCAAAATCCTGCCTCATACATAACTTCCACCCACACAAGCCAATCCATATAAAGTCATATATTAAAGCAAAAACGCCTTCTGTCCACGTGTCACCAGTTACAATGAGGGATTGTTAAATCACGTCCTATCAAAGGAAGTTTCTTGATGTTTTGCAATTTATCATAATTTCTGAAGTATTTTCTTGCTTAAGCAATCATTTTCCTCCTGGTGCACCCACCCACGCCTCCACTCACCCACCCAACCAGCCTTCTCTAAATTAATTGAGTGAACATGTGAAAATCATATTAGCCACGATGACATGTAAAGAAAAGAAGTGTGGAGACAGGAAGCTCAGCCCGATGTGGCTAATGTGGGCCTCTGACAGCGAGCGTCACTGCGAATCCCCCCGGTAGTCGTGGACAGATAAATCCCCAAATACCTCATCTCACTTTTAGTACTATCCATTCAGTATATAATAGTAGAGAAGGGAGTGAATGATTCTGTGGTGATCTCACCGTCAGGTGATGAAGACCGCGAGACGTTTGGTGGAATGATGTTTTAATAACCCCTGTGCTCTGAAATACAGAGCTACAGGTCCGAGGCAATCCAGGAATTAACTACATGGATGTGGGCGCGGGATTAGTATTAAATTTAAAGCTCTGACTGTCTGTTATGTTTCTATCAAAAGGAGATTTTCATTCGTTTCTCCATGCTCTCCTGGGCGATGTTTAATAAAGGCAGTTCATTGCTTTTTTATTCGGTGTGACAGACAATTTCTTGCCCTTGTATGAAGACTGTACCCATTCAGCAAAAGTCTAAAGGGAATGAAAGAGTGAGGGATTAATAAATTACTACTAAGGTACAGCAAGGAGTGGAGAGGAGACTGTGTGCTGCTGTGCTGAATGCTTTGAATTTTCCATGTTCCTTCACAAATATGTCTGAATCTAAACAGATCCAACTTATGTTTATCATAAAGTTGTTTACAGATTAGTGCATCTTAAATCCCTCTGTACTGTGTCGTAAAATCAAAATCGATGTTTCCTGTCTGACCCACACAACATACGTCCGGTGGATATCTATCCAGCTCCGAAGAGGAAGCAGAAAGCAGAAAAACTAGGTGATGGAATGACAACAGAAGGAAAAAAGGTGGGGGTGGTGGTGGGGGATTAAAGTGGTGAGGAAGCTGTCAAATTTCAAAGAGAAAGGGAGGTCCTCTTCAGAAAACAGACTGAAAGAGGACTGAAAGTCAGAAGGGATGATTTGGAGATAGGAATCGTAGCCAGATCAGAGACGGTGCAATGAAAAACACAAGTATTCCAGGGCAGACAGGATGAACCTCGAAATTTAAGTTGTATATGCTTTGAAGCTCTGCAGTGATGTACTGGCAAGTGATGAATGTGATATTGACAAACTGCTAAAACATGGATTGCTCTCACAGAGTGCTTCTTCGAGAGTTGAACTTCAGGGGGAAGTCTTTGAAACAGACGGCGCAGACTTTTGGTGTCTTCCTTGTATGTTTGCCTCCCAGGAGGAGCGCTCATGACAGTTTGTTGACATTTTAATTGGAGGCCTTGAGGCTTGAATACTAATCATCAACAAACACATTGATGGCAGACGTATATAAAAATAAATATACGTCATCGGCTTCATCAAACGTGTTCTCTGCACAATGTGCTTCTCACACTGTCTGATCACACGTGATATTTCTTTGTACATGTTATTCAAAGATACGCAGCAACAGATGTAGTGAAACACCATATTTGTGGTAGGTAGTTTCACACCTCATGTTGCTATGACTATAGTATAGTTCTCACTTCATGGAATAATTCCAGCAACATTAAAGAACTTCAACGGTCCCACCTGCATGAAAAATTACATTCTGTGTTAATTCACCGAATATAGGGGTCTCCTACACACACACACACACTGGATAGGTAGGATCATGTCTTCCTGCAGTTCAAAAAGACCAACAGAGAGATTATTTGGACCTTTTAGCTGGGAAACAGTTACTTACTGACCAACAGCTAATGCTAACAGATAGTAAATGATAGCCAGAATCCTTCAACTGTACTTTAAAGCAAATCACATTAATACCTCATTCACCTTGATCAGATCTTCAAACATTCAGGGCTCAGCAGCAGCTTGTTCTGCCCGTCTGCAACATTACTTTGACTTATAATAGCTAATGTAATGTTCATCTCCACAGCCATATAGAAAACAGAGTTTTCATCATCATTAATTTTGATGAAATATGAAATTGTGACGCCGCCTGGTTAGCTCAGTTGGTAGAGCATGAGACTCAACCTCTCAGGGTTGTGGGTTTGAATCCCTCTCTGGGTGGCACCACCTCCCATGGGCTCACCACCTGTGGAGGTGCCATAGGCCTTCGGTGCATTGTGAATTGGGCGGGCTGCCCCCGTGACCTGGGCCTGGACCCAGATAAGCGGCAGATGATGACATTACATGAAATTGTGACTTACCAAGGGTTTATTATTTCGCACTACTACTTTACTTAAAGTGGAAAGACATGTAACATCTGCAAGATCAAAGTACGGATCTGTTCTCTTCAGCATTCACTGAAGAGCAAGACTTCAGTGGAACAGACTCAACATAAGTAAATATACTTCAGATATGGAGCACATTACATGGAGGGACAAAGCCTCACAAATCAGTTTCTGATTTCAATGCCAGGGCCTATCAGTTTGAAAGCACCGATATCAGTCGAGCATCTCTGCTTCTCAGTGGGATGAAGAGGTAGTTGACTGGAAATTCTCCTTAATGGCATTCAAGAGAACCTAACATGTGTTCCTTTTCGCTTCCTTTTGAAAGAACAAAGGAGTGAGTCGTGGCACTGACTCCACTTGCTCCCCTCTGCCAGTTCTGTAACTCATCAAAAGACAAAAAAGCTAAAAGCCTGGAAAAAAAAATCTCATTACAAAGACTATTTCCCTCATCTGTGTGGTTCAGTGAGGAAGCAGATTGCATTTCAGTACTTCATTAATAAATGAGTATGTGAACAATGGCAAGAGTGATGGCTCCATTGTCTTGAAGCCAAAGACTAAGGCACTCAGAATGCTAGAAGCAAGACAGTCATTATGCAGCCTGTGCTTTTTAGCTCCAAACTTTGCAGAAATAAGTTTGCATGAATTAACATTATCACTGACTAACACTGTGCTTGAGTTTGACTTCACAGGTTTCCTGTGTTAGTGGTTTAGTCCTTATCTTGGACAAACTTTGTTCTGCCCATCTATTTATGATGGGCCCTTCATAAACAATGTCAAAATCGGATGTAATTAGAATGAAATCTTGCACAAAGAAAGAGCTGTCATCTGTGGGAAAATGATGCATCTGCTGTGGACAGTGTTGAGTGTCAGGGAGGATAAAGGATGTCACTCTAACCCCCGAATGCACTGCAGCGGGGTGAAATCTGACAGGTGGAAATTATCTCAGCAAAGATGAAAAAAGAGTGCAAGTGCGCAAGACGGAGGAAAGAAAGTGAGGCATTGTTCTGGGTCAGAATACAGCAAAATGACTAAAAGAGGAAGGAGGAGCTGAATTGCGGTGGGAGGAAAGCCTGAACAGAAAGCACAGACGGATTAAAGGAATCTGACAGCCTTGTGGTGGAAAGGATTTTTTTAGATAGACTATCTCGCCGCAAAATTATTTCAATCTGTTACTTTTTAATCATGGTTTTAAGCAACATCTTTGAAGTAGGGGATTTTGAGGGAATTGAGACAGCGGCACCTGTTGAAAAAAGGGGAAAAAAACTGTTGCCTTATTAAAAGCAGCCCCCTGGCCCCTCCAAATTTCCATTCAGCTCATGAAACGAGTTTTAAAAGGCATAAAGGGCCTCCCATCAGAAAGCTGCTTCTTTAACTTCACATCTATATTTTTCAGTCATGATAAGCCTGGATAAAAGTGACTTGTAGTTTCCATTTATACAGTCTGACAGAGGATGAGTTCATTTTAGACTCCACATTTATTGGATCACTATGGGGCTTTTTGCATAATGTGCATGGGCGTAGATTTTTGTATGGACACTAGAGACTCGTCCCTACCAGTGTCATAGTGTTGCAACTATGAGTTGCCAGGTTTGTGTGTTTTCTGCAAAATGTTGGTTATTATGATGAAGAGTGAAAGAATGGGACATGGGGGATCCTCAGATATGGTCTGGCAACCCTCAACTTCAAACTGTATTACACAGTGTTGACCAGCTGCAGCCCGGCAGATGCAGTAGGGAATCTGAAGCAGTGAGTATTTGTAGTTTAAAGGTTTCAAATGACACAGAAATGTCACGTCAAGGTGAGCTGCAGTCTCTGAGGTGATCTTGCTATAAGTCCAGGAGCTGAATGAAAAATAATACCTGAAGAAGAAGTTTTTGACATAGCTTGAAAATGAGTTCGAGGATCGCTGTGGCAAGAAACTCTTGGGTTGTGTTGCGTAAATCAACAAAATGAAAGAAGGACAGAATCTCAGGTGAGATCTGAATATGTATGAGCAGATTTATTTTCTTTTAACACGTTTGTGAAAATCTAATCATGTCGAGATTGATTTGTATTGATTGAGACTTATATCTGAGACTTATATCAGCAAACATATTCAACTAGGAAAGTCAACTTTCTGCAGAGTCAGGCTCTTTATGTGCATATGCGTGTGCAAACACGTGTGCATACAAATCAGAAAACAGAGACGGAGAACATATCAATTTGGCCATGTGACAAAAAATGTACCTGCTTAAGACAAAACCAGACTTACGCCCTTGACATTGTGTGACATTTTTACACATGGAAATATAGATGGCACAGATAAAACCGTAGGACACAGAGCTTAAATACAGGGACAGCTTAACAGATAACTTGTTCAAATAGCTGGAAAGATTCTGTCTCCAACAATTCAATTTTTTCATATTAGGACAGAAATTATTACACATGCATGTTTTAAGACGAGCTTCAAAGCTTTTTGTAGTAAGCCATTAATTTGTCTTTTTCAAAGAGGTGCTGACTGTAGCCTTAACCTTTATCCTCTCTATTCACGATGATATTTATCTCACTTCCACACATTTATTCCAGCTCTGAGTCACACAACATATTTCACCTTTCAAACAAACTCTTTTCAGTCTCTCTTGTTAATAAACACACTGCAATGTTCATGCTTCTCCACCTACACACTGTACGCGGCTCACTGCTACTGTGCTAATGAGATACTTTTCATAATTAGCTTGAGATCTGTTTCCGAATCAGACAGACAGTGAGAGGCTAATTAATCACAGCACATTAGCCAGTGTATGTTTACTCATGTCTATTTACCTTGTTTTATAGCAGTGAATGACTATATGATATCACCTGCTGTTTTCAGAGTAATGGGAAGCTGTTGCATTCACCGAAGAAAGCCAAGGTCAGAGATAATTGATTTTTATTAATGCCTTGAGAGGTACAGTTTTGTGATGCAGTAAAATTAGTATTCAGAAACATTGTTTGTTCAAACATCAGATGAGACAGCAGGAGCAGGCTGACTCAGTCAGAACAGACAGGAATGAAAATCAAGTCTTGCCTTATTCAGAGTTTGAGAAAAATGCAAACTGCATATGAAACATCAGAGCCAACATAAGTTCTTTAACATGATTTATGCAGTGTGTGTGTGTGTGTGTGTGTGTGTGTGTGTAAGGCACAGAGGGGTTTTGAAAACTTGTCTTACCTACCTGGGCTGCTGATTGAGAAGCATACGTGGGTCACTGGTGACTACATTAGCTTGGTGTTCAAACAAAAGCCACAGGGCTCCAGGGACCAGTGAAAGTGAAGGATTTACTCCTGAATAGTATGTTACACCACAAGTAAGAGCGTGCGAGTCAGTGTCTGTGCTTGCTGGCAACAGAAAACCAGGAATGACTGACAACCAGCTAACCTGTGTCAAATAGCAGTACTCAACACTGCTTTTGCCCATTAACCTTGCTAACCCAGCTCTTTAGAAGCCTACTCAGTACAGTGATAGTAATCTCTTAAAAAAGACGCTTCAACTTAATTACCTAATGGACCACCACATTATCCATCGCTGTGGAGTTCAGGGTACACAGGCCCACTTGAAAAGGCAGTGAATATTTCAAAATGTCCTTTATATTTGCACATCATTAACATTGAGCTCTTACTGTCAACCAAAGTGACTTACAGTGAGCACAACAGAATCATTTTGAATTCACAGATCACTAGCCATTTGGCAATTGGCACAGGAATATTAGCAAGACGGAAGTATGCTTGAAGCAAGCTGGTTTGTACACCATCCATCCAGTTTGTATGCCATGCAGTTTTGCCTTTCCGTATGTTGGAAGGTAAAACTCCTTCTTGCTCTCCAGTTGCTTAACTATGTGGATAATAGTGTAAGGGGGTCAGGGGTTCAGATGCTGTTTGACCATTCCTGAACCACTTTGGTTGAAGCATACTAAAGCCTTAAGGTTATGGTGACTGGGCTGGTAGTTGTAGTTTGCATCACATCACAGAATTATAATTCATTTTGGCAAACCGTAACCATGAACATTTATGTTTGAGTTGCCTGACTGTGACCATATTGTATCTGCATAAACTGCAGTATGGATATTGAACTACATACAAGGAAAATTGCAGAAATAATTTAATAAACAGAGTTCAAAAACCTCACCACTCAACCTAAACTAGGGTTTTGTAGAATCGCCCTATATCCGCACTCTGTCAGCTGACAGGATTGTGTCTGTTCCACTCAGGGCCTAGGTTTACCAAGCTGAAGCATCACTCTGGTACTTTCCACTTTTCCTGCACAATTTCAACATCATCACTCCATGTATAGTTGTCACTGGAATGGAAAAACTCAAGTTGATGACTGAGTGAGTTTCTTGCAGGCACTTGTCAACTAGTACAATTATATGTTGTGACAGACTAGAAGCATATGCTCCAGACAAGTTTTGTTCATACACTTGTGTAACTCATGAATAAAAAAATGGTATTAGGTACAGCAGAGAGCTAAAGATGTCCATCAAAGTGGGTTTTCTTGATGTTGTTTGTAGCATATAGCTGTTTGTATCAGCTATCTTTTTGTACTTTCTTTGTTTCTTAGGGCGAGACTTGTGCATTTTGTCTGACATAGCTATGCATTCATGCATAAAACTATGAGTCTATCTATACCTGTGCTTTTCACTCTTTCTGACATTGCTGTCTCTGTGATTTTGAAGCTTGTGAGCTGCTGTAGCGGCGCAGTGGTGGCTGATGTCAGTCTTAGCCAGCTTTCAGGTACAGCAGTGCCACATTCCTGTTGTTCAAGACCAGTGAGTGTGTTGACGGTTGCACCCTGCTCAGCAGTCCGAGACGATTACTGGACAGGTTTGGAGTGATGTAAAAAGACTGGCAGGGAAATTGTGTGGGCTTATTGGTATTTTTCTGCTGGATTAAACTGGATTGCGAGGTGCTTTCAGGTAAGCACAGATGGTAAATTCATGTTTTCAAATCATGCATATTAACAAGTATTCAACATTAAAATGTTTTAAAATAAATATTTAAATCATTAAAAAGCATTAAATGTAAAAATCACATCTTTGAAATGTGCACAGTGGTAATGTGCTGCAGCAGGTGCTGATTCTATGAGCTTATACATGAATATAAAGGTGTTTTCAGTGTATTAAGGTTCTTGCCATCTTGCCCACTGAGCAGCATGATGTCAGTCAGACATCTCTTGCCTCTGTCCTAGATGTACTGTAACTAAAATGGTCTAATAAATGAGGCTTGAGTGCTACCTGAGCACTGGCCTGCCACTCCACCCCAGCAAATCGAAGGAAAAAGGCAGGATTCGCATCAGCTAATTACTGGATAACTGTTTCTACCCTGAACAGTATGTGCGTGGCTGGAAGTCAGTGCCTTAGGAGGCAGAGAAATGAGGCTGACTGGTGCAGTGTGTGTGGGTTTGTTGGGGTAGCTCAAAAGGTACGCAGGGAGGGAGGTGAGATACACAAAATATGTGGGAAGTGCTGGTGAGAGGAAACAAGAGAGTGACAATGGAGAAATGAGAACTGATAGAGACAGTAGGAAAGGGAGACGGAGACTGCAAGACAGACTGGTGATGATAATGTTCTTGTTTATTAATAATTTTGTGAGAAATCTTTCCCAGCACACTCGCTAAGGAAATCCAGGAATACCCTTGTGCTCTGCCTGCTGTGTGTCTGTGGATGTGTGTGTGTGCATGTCTATGCTCTTTCTCATTGTGTGGCTGTCAGTCTACTGAGAGCCAGAGGACATATGCTGGTCAGCCAGCTACCCTCCCTACTGTCTCATCATTTTCTCTCTTTCTCCCTGTAGGGTGGCCATTACAGTGAGCCCCCTCAGGCCATGCCACAGCATACGCACACACACACACACACACACAATGTAGCAAACAATGAAAATATGTTTTAGTAAGCACATACACACACACTTGCACACACACACACACACACACACACACAGTTCTTCTCCATCCATCCAGTCCCGCTCGAGGGCCTCGGTGAGTGGGCTCCAGCCCCGTGTTGCAGCCCCCATGCTAAGGCCTTGGCCACATTAGCAGCCTGGCGGGAGACAGGCTGGCTGGGCTCGCCAATTGCCTCCAGCTAATGTCCTCCCACAAGAGCTGGCACCCTTTAGAAGAGCTGGAATGGTCACAAAGTGGGAAGAATCTAATCTGGTTTTACTCTTTTCTTTTTTTTTTTTTTTTTTTTTGCTGTGTCCTCAGATACCATGGGCCCTATTTGGGCCACTTTCCACTCTAAATAAATATGAAATATGAGTCCTGTGTGTGATGTGTGCTTACTGGGAATTATTGGATTAAATGGTTGCAGCACAGAGCGGTAAGACTTGGAAAAATCGCTGCGATGCAGCAGTTATACTACATGAAACCAATTTATTCTCCTTCACCGTGATATCACATCACATGACAGCTTTATATGGTTTAAGTGTAAGTATGTCCTGCAGCTATGCTTCCCTGCGTAGATTAACACCTAAGTCATCATTAACTGCCTCCGTTTGGTCTGAGTTAGCCCTCCTTTACCCCTGCTGCAATGATCGTTCTCCACCTGACAACATTTAGGATCGAAATGTACCATACCTGCATAGGGGATGGGGGCGTCTTTGTCCAGGGCCACCAGGGGAGGATCCAGCAGAACGATGTCAGTGTTTTCAGTGATCACACCATGGTATGATGTCTCAATCCATGGCTTGTGTTTATTCACTGTAGAGACAGAGAGCAAAGTGTAAGATGTCAGTGAAATACTTAGAATAAAGTACAACAGAACTAGCAGTCTTAACATACTTCACTTTCATTTCACCTGAAAAGCTGTCCACGGGTAAACAATTTAACTTTGACATGGACACACAGACTAATACAGTGTACTGAACCATGAATACATGTGCAGTTTATGCTGTTCTTGGCAAAGCTCCTCCAGTCTCTGTTTCTACAAGACATTCTTACTTTGTTAATCTCCCATGCCACCTCTTTTCTCTCTTTTCTTCTTTTCATCCTTCAAACATTCCCTGCAGGTTTCAAAGCACAGTGCCACACTTGATCAATGACCACCAGTGTGTGCTGCCAACAGAAAACTGTATCCAAGGCCGAGTCATAACAAAGTTCACGAGCTGAGGGCCTGATTAAAGGCCATAATTGAGTAACGGCCCCCTGGGCTGTGTGTGGCACCATGCCGACCCACTTGCCAATTCTTTGCCATCTTACAGTCAAAAGAAGAAGGAGAAGAAGAAAAAAGAGTCCGGAAAAACAACTGGAGCCCTCAAGACCTTCTTGGTGCTTTTTAGCTGGGACAGAATGCTTTTTAAAGTTCAAGTTCAAGTTGATGGATTGAAAAACACAAAGCAAAGCTGTAATTTAAGGTCCCCCTGAGAAACATCACTTTAAAAAAAAATAATAATAATAATACATGGTTCAAATGAAGTTCATAAGCCATAATTACTCTCCACTCCAGTGAAAGGAAAACCAAAGAACGTGGACTTGTTCTAAGTGCTAATCAAGCGAGTATTGTTACAGACTACTTCAATTATTCACTGAATGCCACTAAAAGCCACTTGGCGATGCTCAAACGTGTGCTTTCCAAACAACCCAAACAGACAAATGTTACAAGACATCTTGCTCTGTTAATGTGAGCACAAAAAGAACACTTTGTTGCTGTTGTGAAACAAATGCAGCTGCATTTAATTTTTATTTTCATCATTTCCATAAAATGTGATTGTCTGTTTTCACTGCTCTTAAAAGCTGATTAACAGGACTATATATCACTCGAAAACAGTGATTGGCAATCAGGTGTAATTGTAGTCTTGGGTGTACTTCTGCAGTCGACAGGGGCTTCATGGAAAGACTATGGAGTAGCTCAACCAGGAGGAAAATAACCATCCAAATATAGCACCATCCACATTTGATGTCATGGTGTTAAATTTATTGTCACAATAACCGGCAGGCAACCAGCTCTAGGGCTGACTGTATAGACTACCACCAACCAGCTGAAATACACTGGCACTGAGTGTTAACACTGTGTGCATGAAAAATAGTTAGGAAGCCTGAGGAGAAGTCGAAATATTTAACTACAAGTAATGGATAAACGTGAAATAAATAATTAGCCTGCTTAAAGTGAAGTTGCAAAAAAAGTTAGTTTTGTTTGTTATCCTTTTGGAAACTCCTTTTGTCAGACAAATACCACAACAAGACATTAGAGTTAAATGGATAAATGCTTGAAAGATTTCACTTCTGCCATTTTAATTGGCAGTTGTAGGAACGCAGACTTGATCAAACGAACCGAAAGAGTGAGAATTCAACGGTATGAAAAAATTATCATAACAATATCCACTTTTTGTTGTGTAACTTAACATCCGCTTAAAAAGAACTTGAAATGAACACATCTGCAAAGATAGATGGATTAGATGATGGTTAGATGGACTAAATTTACTTTTCTGGAGTTTGCATAACAACAGGAAGATGCTGCAAATGTATAAAAATGCTTAGAAACATATTGTAAGTAAGATAAAGGATAAAACTTGATTGTTTTGTAATTATGTTTTTGAGGACTCTGGTTAGCAGTAAGAAGCCAGTGAGACCTGGGGAAAACATGCTAACACTACAGAGATGCATATTCATGAGCATCAGCCCAGAAAGCATGGCTAACGGGCCCCGATGCAGTCAGAGGAGATCATTTACAGGGGAAGAGAGATAGGAACACATTAGTCTATTAGGATATGATAAATATGCATGAGTTTTCTACAACAGTGAGGGGTAAAATGATGCTGGATTTCAACTTTAAATGCCAAACCATGTCATTCTGAGAATGAATAGCTTGCTGACGCTGCTGTACAGGAATTTCAAGGGGAAACATGATGTGGATGCGTCATCCCTGCCTAAGCTATGGCTAAGAGAGACAAACCTGTCGAAAAGGATGTTTTGGGGGTATTTTGTGGAACGTATTGTGACACAGACGCCAGAACAGTTAATACGCTGGTGTTTATTTCAGATTTGGCTCTGGAACAAAACAGTAAAGATTATTTCTACAAAACCATCTTTAGCAGGACACTGGAAGTGTGTTATCATAAAGAAAAAATAGAAAGCAATAAAAGCTAATCTGCTGCTCCAACACGGGACAAGTGCACAACCCCAATAAATGTGTAATACAGGGTATAACACCATTTAAGCACAATGCATGACAGCTAATGAGGAGTCTGGAGAATTGAAGGCACCTGTCCTCAACTTCATATTCAGTCTTCTCCCAGCTTAGGAGCCCTCTTGACCTTTAAATCCTTGAAGCCTTGATGCTGCTCACCATGACTACTTAGCAGTGTCAGTCTGACAAAAATGCTCTGTTATCAGCATTACCAAAACTTTCCATTGTGAAAGCACAAAGCGATCCAGCTGCAATGCCTCGATACAGAAGTGAAAATGGAGGCTTTCTCTCGCCATAAGATACACAATTCATATAACAATAGTGGCAGACAACCGAACGTCATAATTTAGCCTGATAATATCTCCTCGGTGGTGACCTTTGCGATATCACCAGTACACGAGATCGAGTGCATCTTTCCATCAGTCAGTGTGGCCTAACTATGATCCCTGTGTGTGGGATGGAATGGTTTTTCACCAAGAGTGATGAGGACATTAAAGGGGCGACCACCTCCAGTAATGCGCTGCAGTTTCTTGATGGGGTGCCACCTACATGTCAACCCCACCCCTAACCCACAACCGCAGCTCATCCGATCACTGGAAAGAAATACAGTGCTGACGGCATCTTAATAGAATGGGGCTCGTGTACTGACAGCCTGAGACATGCCCGTGGGTCATTAACACAAAAACAGATGGATATCCTTCTCTCTTCTTGCAAATCATGCAGGCTAGCAGAGGTTGAAGAGGATGCGACTTGAGATACGAGTCAGACCATCAGTTCCAGAAATTCCTCGGGGGAAACACTGCAGCCGCTTACCACAACTGAAGTCATGACTTCAAACACTAAGGCCTTGACACTTAGTGATTAGCTACGTACTCCTCCATGGCCACTTGAATGAAAACTAAACACAGTTAATCCTCTAATCGATATGAAGGGAACATGACACCATGTGCGGTCAAATTTGTCTGCATCATTTCACTCTGTAGGTAGAGTCAGAAAGAAATGCTTCTCTGAGTCACTCTCTTTGCTGGAAGACTTCACGCCTTTGTGTGATAAGGACACACACCAATGAGAAGATTTGTCCTTTTGACATTTTGATTGAACTGTGCAGTGCTCATCTAGGAATCAGGCCTTCAGGCTTCAGACATCCTCTAATAGGATGTGTGCTTAAAAACAAAAAATCAGCAAACACACACACGTACACATGGAAAAAAAAAAAAGAAGCCTGAGCTGCACTCCAAGTGACCCCAATTTTTAAAAGCAAACACCTTCATTGGCTACTAAAAGCCCTCAGTAAATGGCATGCGATAACCTCTGTTTGTGAACGGAGGGAGGTCGACCAGCGTCTTATGAAACTTTGTGGCTGTTTGGCTGAACATGACTAGCTGAGATACAAGGACTTTTAACATCTTTAGGACAGAGCAGGAATAAAACACACCATTTTCTGTTTCATGTCTTAACAAGCAGGTGAAACTGCTCAAGCGAGATTGTTGTGTTTTTTTTTATTTAGACCTGAGCTGGGATTCAAATACCATGACCTTTCTCCACTGTGTCCCACAGGGAAAAAGCAGCGGGGTGAATTTTGTTAACGGGCTTCGAGGCAGACTAGACAAAATTATTTTACTTTATTCAAGATCTCTCAGAAAGCCTGTAACCTTATTTTAATCTTTAACTTTATTTTTCTTTATTTCTTTTAATAAGAAGCAAATGCAAGTCCAACTTTTACTGCCTTCAGCTGCTCTATATTCTCTGCACTAGCAACTAAATTAATAAAATGTATTACTCATATGTTTCAATAATAACCACTTCCTTGTAATTTTGTCTTTTCACAAATGAGTGGGTTAGAGGCCACTGAGTCGTTTTTGTTCTTCAAATCAATTTAATTACAGGGTTTGAGGGATACAGTTATCAAACCTGTACAGGCTAATATAATCAGGTTGTGTGACAGCTGAACGCTGTACGCTGGAGCTCAGCTGCCCTTTACTGCTGGCTGCCGGTCAGCACGACTATCTCCCTCCGCCATTTCACTATCAATTAAACCGAGAATCGCGGATTTGACCTGAGGCTCTGAGCATGGCAGAGGCGCAATAATGGCTGATTAATCTCTGACCAGGCGAAGGTGTGCCATCGGAACTGTGCTGACGGGTGCCACCTTTTAACGGGCGGGTGCTGCAATCTGAACAGGCCCCAGGGGGGACAGGGGAGGAAGAGAAACAGTTGTAATTAAAAAGAAATTTGTAGGAAATTAAACTCTGATTGATAAGGTCAACAAAAGGGGCTGTGATGAATACATCAGCATAATGAAAAGTAAACGTAGCAGGGACAGTCAGCCATTACTGCAACCAACAGGCAATTACAGCTACACGGCAAGCTGGGAGCGCATGCCAGCTCGGAGAGGCTCAGAGATGTCCATCAGCGGGTCACTGCGAATTATCGAGAAACATCCCCGCTCTGCTAACGTCAAGCGGCGTCTCTCAGCTCTCTTTTTTCTTTCCGCTCAACCACTTCATCATTGCAGTGATCCGTGTCTTCTTTGAACCTTGGAGATCTTAGTCTGCCAGCTAATAGATAGTCTGCAATAAAACTGACATTACACAGTGCATGAAATTTTTATTTTGACTGCTAATTTATGAAATATATTAGCCAACCTCCATGGATATTAAAGGTGTACTCCAGTGATTTAGTACTGCACTTCCAGAGCTGGGGGACTCAGAAGAGACAGATTAAAAACAAAAGGTGGTGAAAATAGAAGCAGCAGAAATATCCTGACTTTTAGTGTCTAGTATTGGTCAAAGTCCCATAATGCAACTCAGTAGTTTTGTTAGATGCTCTCTGCCTGATAAATGCTCAAATCTTTTAAACTCACCAAGGTTATTTTCTCAGACTTTGTAGAAAGCTCCCCTCACAGCCACAGAGGACATTATAGAAATGTTTTTGCAAGTTGAGTTGTACTCCCCCTGTCAAATAACCTGAGCTTTATGTGTAGGCATGCCCCTTTAATAATCTAATTCATGTTTTAATTTCAATTATTAATTTTGTCAGGTACTTTGCTCCATTCAAATTTTCTCAAGAAATAACTTTGGCAAAATGTTTGTCACATAATTGAGAGACTTTGTCTCTGTTGTCTAACTGCATGTTATTGTGTCACCTCCAACGTATCATTGGTGTTCCTCTGTCTGCTATATTTATTGGCATACTGATGAATTTTGGAGAATAAAATAGTCTAAACTACACTTGTGAGTAGGTATGCCAGGGTCTTCTGAATACAGGTGGTTTAACTTGCATTTGTATGCAGCAGGAGACTCAGGCACTGTTGTGCATCGTACACTGCCCTAGATCTCATCTGCCCTAGAACACAAAAGCCATGAGGTTCATGTTTGGGTCAAAATCCATCCATCCATCCATTTCCTGTACCGTTTCTCCTCTTAAGGGTTACAGAGGGGCTGGAGTCAATCCCAGCCGACTTCAGGCAAGAGGCGGCGTACACCCTTATTAGGTCGCTAGTCTATCACAGGGCTGACATATAGAAACAAACAACCACTCACAATCACATTCACATCTATCGACAAATTAGAGTCACCAGTTAACCTGATCTGCAATGTCTTAGGGCTGTGGGAGGAAGCCAGAGTACACAGAGGGAACCGTCCCCTTGGGTCAAAATGTTACTCAATAAATATTTTTATCATCTTGTTCACAAGTATTGCAGTGTCTCCTAGAATGCAATCACCTAACAGGCAAAAATAATAATGAATATAGTCAGATCTTATTCAGGTTTTCATTTCCCCTTCATATGACATTACATTGAGTTCAGTGTCTTGGATAAATATTGTAAAGAACAGATACTAATTTCTAAATGAAGTAGAGGCTGAGTGACAGCAAAATTAGATCCTAATAATAAAGGAGAAAAAATAGTTGAATTTGACAATAACCTGTTTCACTAAAGCAGGATCGTGACAGCAGATGAGAAGCAAATCTTATTTTACCATCACACCAATGTTTGCAATTTTAAATACGACAAAGGAACCAAAGCAAAGATCAAACTACAACGGCTGTCAAAGCTCAACAAATAAATGTGAGAAAGGCTTTTTGTGCTTGGGTAGAATACAAGTGAGTTCATTACTCAGTCAGAGCATACAGCAAAGGAAACTGTGTTCCTGCCAAAACCCCTGGGTCACACTGAGGCCGCTCCTCCACAGTCCCTCTCAGACACTGACACCCTGACCTCTGCTGTGCTTGATACAGACCTCCTTCTGCTGTCCTCTCATCTTAGAGCAGTGTCTAGAGGACAAGCAACGGAAACTAAACTCTGCATTTCTTGCTATCTAAAAAACACCTTTTGTCCTCTTCAGGGATGTAATCTGAAACCATGACATGGCCTGGAAAATAATTCACCTGTTGCTCCCTGTTTGACCTTTTGTTTGGATTTAGTTTCTTGACATTATGAGCTGTTCGTAGCCCTGGGCAGGGTGAGATAAAGCAGGATCACACTGTGCTTTTTCGAGTATTGTTTAGAGTGGAATAACCTAACGACTCACCCTGCATTTGCCCTAGGTGTGTGTAAATGTGTAGGTGTGTAAAACGTATAAGCCTGTGCACCACTGTGTATCTGTGCGTGCTGATTTTGCGGCCCACGGCAGGTTGTGTATTCTGGCCATGATCCAAGCACCTGGTGCCTGTGAGTGTGAGTGTGGTGGGGGAGGTTCAGTGGCCGGTTGGAGAGAAGAGCAGTGTTGCATCAGGACCTCAGAATCTGAGCCTAACAAATCCAAAGCAGCGAGTGCAGACATCGCCCTGTGAAACCACCCAGCGAGTGCTCCAACCGTGGTAAACAAAACACACAAACAGCCAAGCTCAAAGGCTCATGGATAAGCAGAAAAATTCATAAAGGTGCATTTATGGTCTTGCAAGCAAGTCCCTACTGCTACCATGCTAACACCGGCAGTATACTGGACCTTCGTCGTCATGGTTAACAGTGATAAACATGTGGTGAAGCTTATGGAACGGTCACAGTTTGGGATGTAATAAGCTGCTGGCACAGATGACCTATGGGCTCATTTTTCACAGGACAGTCTCGGTTCTGAGCTACATAGCTGGAAAAAAAAAAGTGAGGAGGCAAGCGCTGCCACACATATCAAAGTCCAACTTTATTTGCACCCTGGTGAACAATGGCATTTTTGTTTTGACATTTCTCTCCCTTCTACCCCTCAACATTGTCCCTGCAGCAAAATGATAGAGCCCACTCAAAGGTCAGGCTTTTATCATGAGTTTGTTTTCCATCCAGCTTGGCTGAAGTTAAAAACCCCCCTCTGCAGTGAGAATACAAGAGCAAAGAGCAGCTAGAGAAAGAGTAGGGAAGGGAAAAAGCACTATACAAATTGTCTGAGTTTGCCTCTGTGCCTTAAGTGACTGTGCAGCGGTGCCTCTGTACGTGTTCCTCCTCTTTCAGATGGGGACTTATTAACCTGAGGAGACAGGGAAAAGGCCGACGGCACAGTCATTCCGCCGCCCACCCCTACCCCTGGGGAAGAGCGAGAAAAACAAAGAGACTGATGTAGGATTGTTATGCATTACGCCAAAAAAATAAATAAATAAATAAATAAACTAAAAGCATCCATTCAAATGACCAGGAGTGGATGTATAGGAGCTGAAAATGCACTTTTGGTGCCATTACCATCATGACCGCTCTTTATCAAATGGTTTCACAGTCACAAATGTTCCCACTGTGCGTCATTTGAGAGCCATTATCCCGGTCCATTCTTGTATGTGCAATTTGAGGTATGACATTTAGTGCATCCTGCTTTTCTCACATACGTACACTGGGAGCATGTCAAGAGATACACCTACACAGCAAACTATTGACAGAGTTTGAAAAGCTACAGTATAACATCAGACCGTTAAGACTATGACGGTGTCATTATCTCAAAATCCCCAGTATTTGGATCTAGTCTGCAGAGTTTTTATGTACTTTAATCATAAAAACACACAAGTAATAGTGAAACACTGTGGCATTTCCATTGCTGAGGTGCCATATTGATCTAATTTAATGAATCACATGTTCGTGTTAGCAGATTTTTGATTGGTTTGATGGGAGGTGGGTTACTGTGTCTCAACTAATCAAGCTTCATTTTTTCAAGTCAAAATAGAAAGTTTTTTGATGATTGAAGATGCCAGGACTATTTGACATTTCAGTAAGTCACCACCTATGACAGCTGTGTCAGTTTCATTCACCATTTTTCTAGCCCAGGAAAAGATAATGTCCTCCTGCCGACCTCAGCAGCTTTGTAATCAGGATTGCAGATTTTCCTACAAGGAAAACAGCCATAAACGAGCCAGATTCATCCAGTCTAAAAATCACACACACATGTTGTCATGTGCAACATGTCTTGTGGATTTTTCCATTAAGTAAAAAGTCCACAACAGAGCCCTAAAACACTTGGCTGATTTCACAGTAGGACCACCCTCAGCCTTTGCATATGTAGTAGGAATATGCACCAAAGTCTGTTTTTTGTTTTTTTTTTTAATGAAGGAATTTGTCACTTCTGATTCACCTGTATCCTGTTGTGTTTCTATCAGCCACGCTGATGTTCGAGAGGGCTGTGACATTTATCAAGGGCAGACTTGAACTGTGAGGGACATTGCGGCTGTGCATACCAGCATCCTTACCCTTTTTCTTTTTCTTTCTTTGTGGGTCTTTCTGGTGGAAAGGAGGAATGTTGAGTGGCAGCATGATGTGAATGCTTTGAATGTTTTTGTTTTACTTATTAGTTATGGTATTTTGCCCTCAATTCATTTTTGCATAAATTGCACATTAAAACAGGCGGGTGCATGTGCATGTACAGAGAGAAAACTAAAGATGTAGAAAATCCTGGATATTAAATGGTCTCAGTTGAACACTCCTGCTGTTTCAAGCCACTTTTACTCCTTCTTGGTGCTCAGTATGGGTCTCATATTTGCAGATGGCCCAAAGTGTGTGTGTGTGTGTGTGTGTTGGTGAACAAGGAGTCAGCCAAAGAGACAAGTTCTCAGGTCTTTTTGATCCCTGCTGAATTTTGTTCTGGCCAGTTTATGTGGCACCTCAGGCCAGCTGTGAAACAGGAGGTTGAAAACACATTGAGCAAATAAAAGTATCCGCGGTGTAATCCTTTTAGAATGGCTGGGCGTTTGAAGTGAAGGCCACCGTATTATGGAACTTGAGGTGCACTATGCACAGTAATCTGTTTAAAGATGTGTGTGTATGTGGCTGCTTCTCTACGTGTGTAATGTCAGGCAGCACCGTCACACGCACAAAACACTTAACACATATGGCAGCATGACCTTGAGAACAATTCATCCTTGTGTCTCTTTTTCTATAGTTAGTCCACGTAGTCTTTTTTTTCTATTGATCTTTAATTTTTTTTTTTTTTTTTTTTTACTTTCATTCTCCTCTCCCTACCCTTTCATCACTCAAATACATGCAATCTAAAGCTCACTTTTATCTGGTCAGTTGCTCTTTTCATCTTAGTTCCCTGTATACTATGGACACATGCTCTCCACACACACACACACACACACACACACTCTTGGTTCTCCACAGCACTTAGTCCCCAGCACTTCTGAGGCTGTTTTCGCAATTCCTCCTGGCAGTCCATTCCATTTCGCCTCTCTCTATCTTTCTCATATCACTCTAAAAATCGAAGGCAAGCAGGCAAGGAGATGTGATGAGAGGAAGAGAGTATTCCTACTGGGACTCTCTCAGGACCTCTGTTAATCACACACATACATGCACACACACACACACACAATACACACGGAACTAGTTTATCTCTTCATCCTGGCGGGATGAAGGGAGGTAAAAAAAGAATTACTCCTCCTCTCTCTTGTTTCCCAAAACAGGGAATTCATAAGAGAGCAGAGAAAGAAAGGAAGTGAGGAGGATGATGAGGTTGCAGGAGGAAAAAAGTTCCAATACAATGATGGTGGGATTTGTGGAACACACCAATCATACAGATGGAGTCAATCTGTACTGGTGTTACCTTTAGCAATGGTGACATATGTGAAATGGTCACCTGGTTGACTGATGAGAACAAAGACACAGAAATATTTTATGTGTCCCTGGGAGATTATTGAATAAGTCTTACATCTTGTTTGTGTCAGACAGTTTGCTGCCGTCTGTTGTCGCTGAGGCTGGTTGGTGGAAATATAACTGATGTGGTTTCTCATCTGAAACCACTGAAAGTGGACAAAGTGATTGTAACAAACCTTAGTGCCAGGTCATTTTTCATTTTATTAATCTGTAAGTTATATAATGGAAAAACAAACTATTTCTATTTCTTATTTAAAGATGAGGGAGGAGACAGTTGACTGAAACAGTGGCACCACCAAGGATGTTTGGCCCCATGAAGAGATATCACAAAGGCTCTCTGCTAATTACTTTTGTCCAAAAACAAGAAAAGAAAAGAAAAGGAAGCCTTTAGTTTTCTTAGGACATTTTGAATAAAATATTCCATTAATGATGATACGTTAATAATTTAATATTTACCTAATGCTCTAATAATTTTTTACAGGCCCCTGTCAGTCACAGACCATTAGAGTGGTCCTAACGTTTCCCCGAACACAGCGTCCCTGAACTGAATTATGTTGGCGGCGTATCATTTATTGATGGAATAAAGTTTCCATGCTTGGATTTTCAATAAAAAAGGGATGAGCACTTCTTCAGTGGTCTAATGATAAAACCTGCATATTTTATTAAAGCAGCAGAGTCTGTTTAACTGAAACTTTGGATAATCATGTTGGTTATTAGTATTAAACACCTGGTGCCTGTTGCACCAACTTAAGTTGGCATCAAAGTTTGAGTGTAAAATCAACACCAGCTGCCTCATTGTAACTACTTAGCTTCAGTCTAAACTCTTTACAGCATTTAGGTTATGTAAGACAGGAAGACACAACCAACAGGTGACGGAAATTAAGATATATGACAGACTGTTTAATTAAAAGGAGGAAGTAATGTATGTCTTCACATGTGAACTCATGTAACATCATATTTGTCCTTTACCTCTGTAAAGGCCAATTAAGGCCTTTTTTTTCTTTTTTACTTATTAAGATGATAATGGCTGTATCCTACATATATACCCACCACCCACTCAGGTTAGGTATAAAATCGTAATTTAGTTGTATGGTGCAACCACTTTTTACTTATTTATAGCTTATAACCCTACATACACTAAACTAAACTACTTAGAATTTACTGCACACATGGCTGGTGCAACAGCCTGCAGAGCCAGCTGATCATTGGCACAAAAAAAGCTGTGAATTCCTTTTATATGTGTAGATTATTGGCTCATTAATTGTGCTGAAGCCCTGATGGTGCATGTGGCCAATAAGAAGAAAGAACGAAAGAACGAAAGAAAAGAAGGCTCTAGTCAAAGTAAATGGACAGATTAATAGGAACTGGGATCTGTTTATCTCCATGGAAAAACAACAGTTAGTTGATTAATAACTAGCCTAAGATGCAGTGTGCAGCACATGGCTACTGGACTGAATCTTTAAACCAAGACTTTGTGTGTTTCCCCTGTGAAGCACTGTTTTTTTTTTTTTTTTTTTTTTTTTGGTTGAACCTGAAGAGCTGCAGTGCTTGACTATGGAGCCCTGACTGTGAACTGTGGGAACAGAAGGACCTAGAAGGCAGCAATGTACATGAAAGGGAAACATCCTTCAAACACACTTAAACCCCCAGCATATCTGAGAAACATGCGCTCAATCACACACATAAAATGAACACCATTTCTCTGGCTTTCACACACGCACATACAAGTACATATAAACACTGAAGCAGTAGCCAATCACGCTTTGCTGTTGGATATGCTCTGGACATGTCTGATGTACTGACAACTAGTTTCCTATCTGCAGCAGATGAAGGCAGGAGGAGAGTTATCACCTCCCAGGAGACTGATCAAGGAGATACACATGAAGGCACAGAAACACTTGTGTGTGCTTAAGTGGATCTCTTCATGCTGTTAGTGTGTCTGATTTAAGCAGTGAAATGACAGTGATGCTGGAGGCCTCATGGAAGGTACAGCAACATGTCAATATTTCCGAAAATTGACTGTAGTCTTGGTGTAAAAAAAAAAAAAACACACACAATAGCACACATTCAGCATACACGCACCCACAGTCCCCACTTATACACTGCAGAGCACACTTACGTTCACAGGAAATTCTGACAAACAATTATTGTGCCATTCCTCCCTCTAACCGCCGCTCTTTATTTTATGGGCTACGTCTGCACCCTGGGTCCAACATAGTGTATTTAGCACTTGCATAAGTGCTAAAGCAATCAGTTATCCAAAAAAAAGAAAAGCGTTTTTGTGCATTACAATATCCTCTCAGCGTCTTTTTAACCCAGCCAAAGTTCAAGTGGCTAGTTTTTTATTTCCATTATACTGAAGAGAATGAAAGCGAGAGGGAAAAAAAACACATTGTTCATTGCACATAATTTCCTGAAAAGTTGCACTTTGTTGTTTTGGACAGGAAATTAATTCAGGTGGAAAACACATGGGGGTTCATTGGATTAAGCCTGGCATCTATTTGTGGTGTATTGTACTGTAGGTGTTCTGAAAAGGTACCTGTCTTGTAATACAATGTAAAACAAGCTTCCACCATTTCACAGCACAGAAGCAAAAGCATGTAACCCAAGCGCAGCCACATTATTCCTCTGACCCCTTATTTCTGTCTTATTTAGCCTTGAGATCTGTGTGTGTGTGTGTGTATGTGTGTGTGTTTTTTTTTCTTTATTTACCAGCAGAGCTGGTAAATAAAAAGCCAAATTGCCAGTAGCTAGAAATGGAACAGCGACGGCTGGTGAGTAGAGATGGGAGAGTCGGCAGTATGTATGAGGGAAGTGAGCTGGGCTCTTATTGTTGCTCTGCACTGTGTTGGTAGCCTTGACTTGAAACAAAGAGAGACATCAGCAGCCAGTGGAGCAACAATCCTCTTCACAGCTGAAACACACACACATGCACACACTGAGCTGAGAAAGAACCCACACAGGCACGAAAACACAGAGTCACACACACACACAGATAAGGATATGTATAAACCCCGTTTAAGACTGCAGCCAACTGTCAGCACCTTCAGCCATTAAGATGAAAGAAGTGGTTTCCAAAGAGAGCTGCAACAATGAACTGGAGACAACCTTGGTGGGTTCAGTGATTGGCTGTCTGATGCCATCTCTCCAGGGAATCGTGATTCTCCGGGAGCTATGAGGCCAGACGTGCAAACACATTCACACATAAATATAAATGCATATGGATACTAAGAAATTCACTCAGATCCTGCAAAAGCATATTGCATACACATATGTTCTCTGCCACACAGACAACACACTACACGCATGCTTATGCTGGAACACAGTGGATGACAGAGATTGTGTTCCAGAGGAAGGTTAGACAGAGCTTTATCATTCGGAAAAGATAACACACTTCAATCAGTCAGTCAAACCTTGCATACAGGTTAGTGCACTTCAAAGTCTTTAACAGGCTACTGACAAATACACAGAGTGAAATGTGAATAAAAATGAAAAAGGAACATCAAATAAAAACCATATAACATTTCTAATCAAAGGTTACTTTTAAATCAACACTTTTAGCTACAATCCTCATTGGCAGGCTGATCCAAATTATACCTGTGAAAATCATTTTGGAGAACAGGTGCAGTTTACTATGTATAACACTAATTTAATTGAAGTTGAGTTTTATTATTGAGCATTTTTGATTGAAACCTTGACTGATGAAATTCTACATTTATTTATCTATTTTCAACCATTGGGATCCACCAATCTAAGCCACTTTTTGAAAGTAAAACAGAAAGTGCATGAACTGGAAATGTTCTCAGTGCACAGCAAAATTGTGTGTGCAAAAGTAGGGTAAAGTAAGTAAGTAAAGTATGTCCAAATTAAACCAGGGAGCTGGTCTTAAACTGTAATACACTGTTGCAAGTTGGAATAATTTTGTTTTCAGACACATTCCTTTTCTTATTCCTATTTATACATTCTTATATCAGTAATCACATCGGAAGAGATTGATTAATAAAGTTTTTAGAAGATATACACTTTATCTGTCAAGAATAAGTCACATTGTCACAATCATTTCATGAGAAGAAGTAAAATATATTTTATTCCAACTTTACTTATATGGGCAACAGTGTATAACAGACAGATGGGCTGATCTGGGAGTTTGTTTAAAACTTGTCTGATGCTTTAATTACTTTCCCTTTCTTTCTTCGTGTTTACCAGTGTTGCTGCATTCCCACATCTCCACAGTTGACTCATTGAGTATACAGTACTATTATAACCAATAAAAATGATGGGCAAAACTACAAAAATAAGACCCCAGGTGTCCATCATACAGACAAACAAAACTATAAAGGACAAACACAGACAAACATGAGTAGCTGCAGAGTCTGCTTTCTCATCATGATTTGACAGATTTCAGGTAGAAGCAGTGCACTAGATATGGCTTAGTGAGAGAAAGCACACAGGCTTAGATTCTACTTTTCTTGCACTCTCTGAACAGTCCCACATATGGCTTGTGGCTCTTTGTCCCACATGACCAGTTGGGTAGCTCAGAGGTCTCTTCTGACCTGCCGCAACAGACGGCTGGGTGGGTGGGGCAGACAGATGCACACACACAGACAGAAACGCGTGGAGCTGTCAGCCTTTCAGACGATAACAGAATCCATCAGTATGGCAGTGAAAAAACACCACATTTACTTTGTAAAGGAAACACATCACACAGCACAGACAGAAAGTTTCTGCCCACAGGCCTCTTGGTGTCCTTGTTGGCTAAACTCATCGAACACAAGCCTGTCACATGACTTAAGAAGGTAAATCAGTCATTTTTAACATTTTTTTCCTTAGTTTTTATATACCTTTAAAAGAGTCTTTTTCTGTTGATCAGTTGAATCATTATGCATGAATTCATTCTCTTGGGTCTTTGCTATTATTACTAACTCCTTACACCCATCTCAACCTGGTTCCAATTATTTTCCCGAGACACAGAGAAAGGTGTAATTTAATTCAAATAGCTATGATTATAAAAAAAATGTTCTTTTCGTTAGAAAAACTTAAATGTTTTATAATTTGACAGCCTCTATTCATTTGCTTCCAGCGAAGACTGGAAAGTATTCAGCGTTGCACTGGGTGGGACAAAGCAAAGAAGAAAAGATGATTCATAAATTACTTTAGGTAAGAACTTGTTAAAGGGAACACACACTAAACACTGGATGAGTCTACACAGAAAATCAAAATCTCAAACAACACATGAAGATTGATCTCACTAATGCATCTTTTTTGTAACACAGCAGAGACAGCTCAGCACGTTCTTTATCATTCACAATCAATGGAAAATGTCAGAGCTGAAAGTCAGGATCTGCTTGTATGGAAAAACACTACACTGGCTTCAAGACTCAGTTGACGGAGAGCTGAAAGCATACATATTCCTTACAATAGCTACTGTCTGGTAATCAACTGTAGAAGGCCTGAGTTGTCAAGTGTGTGATAAATTGAGCTGAATACCACAAGGGAAAAGAAAGCTATTGTGCTATAATCAGTCCAAATGATATTTGGTTATGAAAAATGGCTTTAATCTAGAGCCAGAGTCTGCATAATGGAGCACAGTCATGCGTAGCACAGGGCTTTGGTTTGGTGAGACTACCACCTGACACTGGCCATTTGCTAGTGTCATGGCTGCTGAGAAGGATGAACGTTTTGCAGAAACAGAGGAGCGACTCACAATTGTTCAGGTCTGTCTTAAAACAATAGACAGATGCTCATATTGACATACACTGAAACTGATTTGGCTGCTGTAACCATTCATTCTGTTCATACTGTCTATTTCTGTCTATCGATCGTGACAAATTCTGTGAAAACAGCCTATCACACAGCAGACCGATGTTCATTTAATATTTGAAACTGACAGTCACTGTTGTTTGTTTTATCCATGACTGTTCACAACCTTACCCACTGTGTTCATTATTGTAACCATGACAATGAAGGCCCTCTAACCTTAAGGAAATATTTATTTTAACCAAAACCACGACCTTGTCCTAAACCCATCAAGCATTTTTTGTGCCTTAACGTAACTTGTGACTGTTCCACAAGTCAATTGCATGTTTATTCTAGCTACTTCGACAACAAATGTCTGGTACACTGCTGCATGCAATGCTGCATCTACGGTCCTAGGGGTCGTTATCCGAGAGTAAGGACAAGTGAACTATATACAGTTGTTTAAGATTAAGGACTTGGTGCTTTAGCTGCCTGAGAGACAAATCAAATCTTCAGTTACAGCATTTTTGGTACAAAAATGTTTCATATTAGCTTCAGATGAACTTTTAACTACATTTTCACACACAAGTCAGTGGATTTGTTTTCCGTCAGTTACGTTGAAAGCACTTTTAATAACCACTATGCACAGTTTGGATGTACGTATGGCACCTGAGTATTGCTTTTGTACAGACTTGAAGATGAAGCATCATCACATGGACACATGAATGACACAGCATCATATCATGACAGTGTTACTGCCCTGCTGTGACCTCACCATGAACTTCAACACAAACCTCTGGGCAACCCCTACAACAATGTTTACTGTCACCCCTATAACAAGAGAGAGCAGGATAACCCATGCTGATGACCTTCGAGGAAATAAAAGAAAGTCCTTGCACCTCAGTAGTATCCATCACACACTGCAATAAAATGACATAACCCATTCTATTGGCAGCTCCGTAACCATTTTTACAGCTAGTGCCATAACACAGTTCACATACTGTATCCCTGGCCTATGCTTGACACACGTGCTCCTGTCTCCAGAGTGTAGAGTAGCGTCCATCAGTATTCCAGGTAAGGCCTGGTCCCTATGAATATTTGAGTTGCTCGCAGACTCGCCACTGAGCGCAGCGTAAAGATGCTGGCTGTAGTTCAAAGGCCTCTTAGCATCAAAAGAAATACAGAGCTGAAGCAATTTCAGAGGAGAAGGGGGAGAGAGGGAGTGCAACGGCAGGTTGCAGAGGGGGTAAGGTGCAGGAACATTCAAGTAATAGGACATTAAAATAAAATGGAACTGGTAATGGCTTTTCCGTGTATGTATTTTGTCTTTCATCTGAACATGAATCACTCCAAAGTTCTTGTAGGTGTAAATAACAAAAGGGAATACATCTTATTGGCAGCGGATAAAGATTTACCCAAAGTCAGCACAGCCATTTCTAACCTTGTGTTCAGTGGTAGGTATTCATCAATCATCTTCCAGCTAAAGTGCTGATCTGTAGTCAGATCAGGTCATACAGGTTAATGTGAATACGATGATCAAATTCAGTCAGTGATTCCAGCTCAGCACTCTTCATCTGTTAAACTGGATGAATATCAGCTAATGTGTTTGTGGTAAGAGGCTAGCTGCATAGCTCAATCAGACTGGTGTAGTGGTGCATCTCCTCATAACAAATGCACACACACACACACACAGTTGATTAGAGAAAGGTCAGTCTTCCCTCTTTCTCCTCTGCTGTTCATGCTCATATTCAGACTGTGTATATGCAGCCTCTCTCTCTTACACATACACTCGCACTGTGACAGAGATGTTGGGGTACTAGTGGCTGATGCACTGGCTCACACATGGTGGATTTTCCATTTGTGTGTGTGTGTGTGTGTGTAGGTGTGTGTGTGTGTGTGTAGGGGTGGTCCAGGTGGGAAAAAGATAAAAACCTTCATTGACCCTCTCTCTGCTTTGTGTTGCCAGCTCATGGTTTTATGGGCAGCACTGATGACTTTTTTTTTTTTTGGTTTCTGCTCAATCTACTCCAGCCATTCTCTGCGACAAGATTTGAAAAAAAGGAAAAAGAAATTCTGTCCTTCACTCTCGTTACTGGCAAAATAAATATATTACAGCCATGCATGATCAGACTGCAGTGAAGGAGAAAGAAGGGAAGAGAAAGAAGTGAGAGAGGGAGAGAAACGCACTCATCCATTTTTCATGGCTGCTCACTGCAGCTGAACCCGCTGGACCAGAGAGAGAGGGAGAGAGAGAGAAAAAGAGAGAGAGAAAGAGAGAGAGAGACAGACAGAGACAGAGAGGTGAACAGGAGAAAAGGAGGCAGCTTTTTTTTCTCAATACAAGCTAATGTTCTATTTTTTTGGTGTCCTCACATGTTTACTAAACTTCACTGGGAAGGCCAGACGGAGGTTTTTATTTTAACTGATGCCTGCTGCAGTTCCTTCTCTTCAAGGTTCTTCTGCTTGTTGTAAATTGATCAAGTCAACTGTCCACTGAATTTATACCTTTTGACTACTTGTAATTCTATGGAGCAATCACTGATTGCCCAAAAGAGAGCTCAGTTGTTAAATTGATCCACTGCCAAGAGCTATGTAACGTGTGCACCATATAGGCTGTCCACAATGTGAGCATATATGCATTTTACATATCCATTATTCAGTCTATTGAGTGTGCTATGTCAAGCTGCTGTCAGTCATGCTCTGACAACCACCCTGAGGGTGGGTTTTGGAGGTCATGTTAGCAGGAAGACAGCCATCAGACAGAGATTGCTGCAATAAAAACTGAAAAGAAAAACTATAATCCAATCAACTCCTCATACCTGCTGCTCATTAATTGTTTAAACTAATCTGATTACAATGTTGAAGGTCGCAAGACCTGCAAAATGATACCATCCGATAAAAACACTGTGCATCAGTCACACACCAATACTCATTTTTTATAATTTACATTATCTTGCTATCTTCCTTTCGGTGCTGATGTGTGTGTGTGAGAGAGCATGTGAGTCACTGGAAATCTGGATAACCTTTGAGATGATAATCTTTTCCCCCCATGACTTGCATTTCCCGTGCTAGATTATGTTAATGCAACATTTGAGCCACTAGCAGTCAGTGTGAAAGAGACACGGGGTCCTATTTTTGTGAACTGGCGGTGCACGATGCAAAATGAAGTTGATAAAAACAATGTGCAAAGTGAACAGGAGGTGGTAACTATAGTATGCTTTCATGGCTCGCGTGAATTTTGGTACAGACTTCCACAGTCCTCATGCAGTGTGTCTTAATGTGTTTTATGATACACTGACTTTTCATCTAGCACCAGCATGAGGTTCACAAATATGGTTTTCTGTCAGGTGTCTCAGCAACTATTGGATGGATTTCCATAAAATCTGGTACGCACATTTCAACTAAGCATGAACTGTCTCAACTTTGGCGATTGTCTGACCATCACCAGGTGAAAATTACAACCAATACTTCAGGTTATGACCAAATACCTGCAAAATGACTTTGTGTGTGACTGTGAAATGACTGTGTTTGATGCCAATTAGCAGTTGTTAGAGAGCTATCGTTCTAATCTTGAACCTGGTACATGTACCTTCTAGACATCAGCATGTCATTGTAAGCTTCTTAGGATGCTGATGTTTGCATTAAGCTCAAAGAATTGCTGTGTCTGAAGTAAAGTCTCTAGCTCTTAGCATGACTCTTACTTACTAATTCCACGACTGTGAAAGAAAAGTCTATGTGTTGGCAGGCTTGCGTAAATCAATTGCTTTCCCTAATTGCCCTGTTGACTCACGACTCTCAGTCTTAAGAGTCTGTTTACATGACTGTCCAGAGAGATCTGTCTCTACTGCAAATTAAAAACTGCATTACTTCAGGTGCAAAGATATGTTTGAAAAAAAGAGATAAGGCATTCAGCTGTTGCAGCTCTGGCCACTCTGGATGAAAATACAGACAGATGCAAATTTACAGACAAGTGTTTCATAATGTAAAGCTGTGTGGAAAATGAAAAATGTCCTCTTTCTTCACCTGCCAAACCTCAGGTCATTATTCACTAGATTTTCTGGCTTGGTCCACCAACTTTGGGGAATAATATCTGATTCTAGTTAGTGTGGGAGATGTTCAGCTTTCGCTGTCAAGCTGCTCAGTTACTTTACATTTCTACATGTTTGCCTTTCAGGGGGCTCAATCACATAGTCTGACAATGTCCAGACAATGTCTTTTTTCATGTTGTGGCACATCAAAAAAAATACTGCTCTGATTTATACTGTATGGAGCTTTAATATGTAAAAAAAAATTAACATCACTACCTCATTTATATGCAACACCCATTTCATTCTAGCCCTTTCGCTATGCCAGGTGTTGCAGGGCACAGAAATACCAAATGAACAGGCAGGTGCATTTCAAGGTCACCAAAATGCCAACATGCCTGAGATCCGAAGTCTTTGTGCAGCCACGAAACAGCAACCCAGACATGTAAAGCCAGTGAAAGAGAGACTACAGGATGTGTAATGAATCTGAACATGTGCGTTTATCTGTTGTTTGTAGTGTTTTACAGAGCAGCAGTATCTGTCTGTATGTGTGCCCATGCATAACCATGTAAGCCGTCCTATCTGTGCGCATATGCATGCTCCTCAATGTGAATGAGAGTGGTTTAATTATAGTCTGATTAAGTCTCAACATCTTCCCCTCATCCCTCTCTTCCTCCTTCCCCTCTGCTTTCCTTTTTTTTCTCTCTTCCACCACTTTCCATATTACAAGGCCTCTTGTTCCTTATTAATGAGATGCATTAAAATGGATAGATTACCACCACTTCCCCCACCTATATTTCTCCCCCTGCATTTTAATGCATTGCATAGAGTTCCTTCACTACCTGTTACCGACTGTGTATCCATATTGTCCTGTACTTCATATTCTGCAGGCATCGACCCTGCAGTGTCTGCAGTGTCTGCACATGATTCTCCAAGAATCCTGAATATCAGTTAATCACTCGTTAAAAGGAAACACTTTGTGTGGAGGCTGGATGAATGGTACAATTTGCGCTTTAAAGTTTAAGTAGTGTAATTATTGCCCAAGTTATTACCGTGATGCCATGAGACAAATTCAGCCACAGGAACACAAAGTTACTTCAGAGGTTTTTTCTCCGAACGATGATCCAGAACAGTTACTTATTTGGTGTA